>NC_083614.1:17991351-18193851 GCF_963584025.1 Labrus mixtus | reverse complement strand
TGGGATGTATGGATCAAGTATACTTTTGGTCCCAATCATTTTCCATGTATTGTCATGTTCTGAATCTGCCGACACCAAATAAAATCCAATACATGATTTATCTGAAAAAGAATGAATACCTGTAACATTAGATAATTTCTGTTTATGACATGAATACACTTTTTTCAGTAAGCCCCGTTCTCCAAACACAAAAGGTCCCGATTCATAAACTATTATGATGATAAGCTTAACGGTCTTAATGACGATCATATGAATAAAAGTTTAATGTTTTTAAAGTCATTATGCTACTCACAGACACTTTAAATACTAAGCTGATATAAACTGCCAAAAGTAAACAGTTTTTTTATCTGATAAAACAGGGAAATGCTTCTCCAATGTTTGTGTAACTTGTTTTGCCAATTAGACAACACAACATATAACTAAGCATTGGACTTTAGGGCATTGGATAGACCAGACAACAGGAGTCCCTTTCACCACTTTCCCTAACTATTATTCAAAAAAATCATACTGTAAGTGCACTGTACAGTCAGCTGATGTGAATCAAATCAAAATCAAAGAGTTCATTACCTTCTACAAAGGGATATTGTATTTCAGGAGCAGTTATAGAAAGGAAAAGCAAATGAAATTCATGGTCAGTGGACGTTTTCAAATTACATTTCTTCATTATGTTGACAAAAAGTGCAATCCAGGCAGATTTCTCTGAGACAGAGTTATCATGAGCGTATTTGCAATCATGCTAGGTGTATGTTCAACTGACTTGCAGATGTTAAAGAGCTGGGCCACCCCATCCTAAACATACAGTCAAAATAGCATTGCTTTTAAGGTCTAAAGTAGGTAACACAGGAGCTGAAGAAAAGAGGTTTTTACTGTTTGGGGTTGCACGCTACATGTTGTTGTGTTTTCTACATTGTGACGATGACAGAGCTAGCTCCATCCAGTCCACCTTTACTCTCTCAGACGCAGCACTGTTTCTGCCACAGGCACTCAGTGAGGGATGAACAGAGCAGCAGTAACAGCCAACTGCTGCACTTCTCCTCTTCCCTGCTTCCCTCACCCTCCACCCATTTGTCTTCTCACCTCCTTTTCCCCCCTTCGCCTTCTGCTTTAAACATGGAAGAGTTAATTTGCTCATTCTGCAGGCAGCATCTCTTTCTATTTATCTTTCTTCTTGTTTTTTCCCCCTCCCTCTCTCTCTCTCTCTCTCTCTCTCTCTCTCTCTCTCTTTCTCTTAGGCAGGGCTGTGCTGTCAGGCCCTTACAGAGCAGTGGGGTTGTCAGGAGTGATGGATGACTATCAACCTTCTGCTGTCTTCCACTACGCTCCTGGGAGATTTACAGGCTCGCTGACTACCAGGCATGAAAACCAATCTCTCTTTCTCATTCTTCCCTCCTTTCCTCCATCCATGCCTGCCTCGCTACTTCCATCTCGCTCCCTTTTATTTCAACATCTTCTCCTCTGCCGAGAAAAGATTTCATAATGTAAAAATGTGTGCAAAACAACATTGAAATTCTTGTGTGGACAGAGGGAAGCAATTGCTACTCTTCAGGGTTATTGTGGATGTGTCAGAGGGGAATAGCGTCCATAGAGTGATATGCCTGCTCTTTGACAGCCTATCTTGCCCATCTTCATCTTTTCCACTGCTTCCAGCTCCCTTAAAGGCTTGAAGCACATGAGCATCCATCCATGTTCCTCTTGCTGATGGTAATTATAGCATCAAAGAAGGTAATGGGATAATTGCTGTCTCAAAGTAGTAATTGCTTTATTATTCCAACCATTTTTGGTAATGATTGTTCAAAGACATTATGTTAATGCAATTTAACACTTTCATCATTATTCTTGCTTGCACTAATTGATGCTGTTGTCCAAGGATTTTCCACTAAATAAAGTTGTTGCTGGACAAAGCTTTCAAGGCTGTATGTTGTCAACATTATTTTCAGCACCTAAAGCAAAACCAATCTGCTGCAAAACATCTGTGCCATAAATATCATGTTCACTTACTTTCAAGCAGATTGACAAACACAACAAATTACACCAGACCAAGGTCAGAGCATAAATTCCTAGCTCCAGGACATTTCCTAGAGCAATGACACTTATCAACCCAGACATGTCGTCCATAAATAATCAAATATTAGGTCACCAAATTTCATAACCATTACCATGTGCACAACCTTTCAAAAACTGTCAGTGTTGGAAACACACATTTGCATACATCTGCAAATTTGGAAAAGGAACCATGCTGGCAATTGAAATAAGAATAAGCTTTAATATGCACACAGTGCTGACACCACTCTTCAAAAAGAAGGTAATAGACATAAATGACATGTAAATGTTATTTAGATTGCCTTCTAACAGCATGCAAAGCAGCACTGTGTCTCACCTGATCAAATATTAGAATTTGAAAATGTGGCCACCTCGATCCTGGGTGTGGGTGTGTCTTCCTGTGTCTGTTGGTCTGTAATGCATAAGTGTGCCTGCAAACCTGTATGTAACCTCAACTCTATAATGATCTCTGGTCCTATCTGTCAGCTACATTTTACAGTGTAAGAGGTGAGCACATGTACAATCCTTTCATTGACACTCGGTGGTCTCATTAAAATCAAATCACATCCCTGGAGGAAAGCTGGAGGAGAAATTTTGTTCTCTTCCCTATAAGCTTAGACAACATGTCATGATGCTTAACTTTTGCTTACTTGGTCTTGTTAACTTTGTATCAGGCATGATGTACACATGCTGAGGGACAAAGCCTGATTGGCATCACATACAAAAAGGAAGAATATATAGCTACTGGCCTGAGATTCAAGTCTAATCTGACATTATGCAAACGTGTGTATTTGGATGTACTTATATTGTACAACTTAATAGAATAAAAAAAACACTACAAAGAGAGAAAGGGTACATTTTCAAAGCCAGGATAGTGAAGATTATGTGTCGTGAGTGTGCAGGCTTCTTACAAAAGATTGTTGCCACCAGCACTGTTTCACGCCTGCACTGCTGTAATATCAGGCGTCAGAGTCAATATGGTATTTTTGTTTTCTAGCACAATCTGCATTAATTAGAAAAGCACCCCCCTTGGTCAGGCGCCACACTACTGCCAGGAGCCACAGGGCGAAAAATGAGTCATTTTGAAATGAATAATGGATCTATGTCTGCAGGGAGAGAAAAGGATTCACAGAAGTGTATGTGAGTGTGTGCCTGTGTGTTTGCATCAGTATTGACTAGTGTGAGGGTGTGAACCCTGTATTGAGTCTATAAATATGTCCTTGCTGGTCATTTTGCTCAGCCGGCTTCCAGATTATCTCTCCCTTCCTCCTTCATTTCACAAGCAGACGTGAATATGCAGATGTGGCGGTGCAGAGAGAGAAGGGTGGAGCAATAAAATCATAAATAAACAGGAGCTTTGGGGGTTTTCCTGCCACAGTAACTGCTGCCATTTGACCTCGGGCGGTCTATGGAGGGCAGGGATGATAGATCTGCCCTTCTCCGTCCTACAGCTGTTCACACATCAACAGCAGAAGTTCCAATTAAAATGTTGAAGTGGCGGCATCTTTATTGCTACTGACACTCCAGAGGCCTATGTGTCACTTCAGGCCTGGATGAGCTGATGAAGGAGACTTGGTGAAGAGAGAGGAGGTAGGGAGGTTAATGAGAGTCCAGTAATACTGGAAGCCCATGTTCTCAGTCTCCTCTCTCTGCTCCGCTGCCACAGGCCTTCACTCTGACACTCTGTGATATAACACATTCAGACTAATTTGAAGGCTTGCTGAAAACAGAACAAAACACGAGGTCAAAAGGGTGATGAAGGCTGTGTGTTTGTGTGTGTGTTTGTGTCTCTTTTCACAGCAGCTACATGACTGTGAGAGGATGGAGGTTGAAGGACACCGAAGCTGATCTCTGACAGTTGTGCTGTGTCAGCAGGAAATTATGTCACAGGTCAGTGTTGAGTCTGTGGAGGTGGGACAATGAGGGCGCTAACCCTACAACCCTGCAGGAAAAGCACAGAGGGTTGAAGGAACTAGATTCAGTATGAATGTTGTGAATGGCAGATGCCCCAGAAGAATATCAATCACTCTTAACACTGTCCAACTCCGAGGCTGACCCAGCCACATAGAGGAGTGAGAACACTGCAGGAAGGAGCATAGCCACACTGGGGTTCAGCAAGGCCTGCATCCTTTTTTTGCTGATTGACAACTGAGAGCATTTAGCATATGTGATGGCCTGAAAGAAGCTGTTGGAGCCACAAGCTGTACTAGATATATAATCCGATAACAGGACCACTGTGTGACAGTCCTGCTAGAAGGATTTTGTTACCTTAAGATAAGTTTCTGTTTAGTCGAGTTTCATTATTCAAAGCTAAGCTAACCAGCTGCTTGAGCTAGCTACATGTTGATGTGAGGGTTTAGGAGTAGTAGAGCTTGTATCTTTTCTTCAAAATGTTACCTTAGGCAAGTGTACATCAACAAAAGGAACTATAAACTGTTTGTTCCATTTGACAGTTTTACATTTTGATGCGTCACAATTAGGTTCTTTTTTTCTAGAAAACCTCTATCGGTAACTCATTAGCTGCGTGTTGTGACATCGACTGGTCTTTCCTTCTTGCTGCTGGTGGAGCGACTGGAATATATATTGCCTGAGTCTTGTTTCAGGTGCTTCATCCCAATGACACTGCATGTCCTTGTTCCTGCTAGTGTTACAGGATCATTTATTCCAGGACACTTTTACTACTCCCTGCGAGTGAAAAAGCACAAATCAAAACGGTGACATGACTATAATCATGAAAGGGGAACATAGAGGACACTGGAACATAGAGTTTAATCTTTTCTTGAAAATATATTTTTTATAATTTTTATAATTGAATATAAAATTGTTTACTGGCCTGGTTGTAATGCAGTATAACTGCCAGTCGGTTGCAGTAGCACATCTGAAAGCTGTTTGCTAACCACCAGAAATAACAAAAAAAGAAGAAAGCAGTGGTGTCAGCCTCAGGTCGGATTTGAACTAGGGCCTCCATACATGGGGTGCACGCATTAACCACTACACTAGCGGCGTCCCGCAATTTCTAATATGTCTAAGCATCAAGCTAATAAACTCAGAAGAACATCTGGGTCCATCTGTGAGAAATTCATTTTTTTTTTGTTCAATTGCCAGTGACTTTCAACTAGTCATATTCCTTGAAATTCCCATCCCTACTCTACACAACTCACATCCTTCATGCCACCCTATTTAACCCATTATGAAGCAAATTTGTAAAATAATTAATTCAGTTGGAAATTTTTCTGGCTATTTGACTGTGCGACGTTCAATGACTTCAACTCTAGGAATGGTCCACCATGTCTTTTCCTGTGTGAACCTTTATGCCCTTTTTTTGATTAAAAGGCTTGAAAAAAGCAATCTTTTCTTCCTCCAGCTCAATAACTTGCACGTGGTTACATGCCTCCCTCCTAGAGGGTGTTGCAAAACTTTCAATTTTAGCTGTTGTGATTTCGTTGTCTGCAAAAGATGAAAAAGGATCAGACTGGACAACAGTGCTGCATCTGCTGCTTTACAAGTAAGAGGATGATGGCTCAGAGTCACAGGAAGAGCAATGGCTGAGCCTCCTAATGGTTCAGAGGCAACAGTACTACTGTGGCCATTTCTACAAGGAAATGCATCATCACTCCAGGGTATAGAGAGGGACAAAAGAAAGAGGAAAACAAATAAAGTCCAGATTTAATGCAAAGAGTAACCTTTGGAACATCATGCGTAACAAAAGTGATAGTTTTCCTTCAGTTGACTGATTACAGTCTGATAAGCATGGAAAACACCACACCCATCATCGATTGGCAGCAAAACAGATCAATAAAGCCCCACCAGCACACATGCCAAATAGACTTACACATATCCTAATAATAAAACACACAGCGTACTTTAAAAGCAACTTTAGGTGTTGACTTGTTACCAGGTGAAGCTTCAGATATATAACTGGCAATATTCAGGATCAGGTCCATCTCCTGATTGATAAAACAGATGAAAGTTCTCTGAGGGATTTTCAGAACAGGATGAAACATTTGCAGGAACAGGGGTTGGGGAATATAATCCCCTGGTCTCATGTAAATACTGTCCCCAATAAATAGTCAAAAGGCAGACCTGGGAGATGACAAACAACTTTGTTTGATGTCAAGAAAAGAATGATGTTGTTGTGTGCAATTAAATCAGTCCCATTATTTTGGTTTGTCAGCTACAGTAAGCAGAGTGGAAATCATAACAAATCTAAGAAACAATAAGAAACAACAAAGTAAGTGGTTAAAGTCAGTTTAGTTTACATCAGTTGTGTTCAGTGGAGTTGAGTTGAGTTTGATTAAGCTCAAATCTGTTCGCACCAGTTGACAATCAGAAAGCTATAAGAAATGACAAGGAGCTGAACGCTCAAAGAAACTTGAGGTTGACATCCCCGACAGACCACTACTACCTCTGGAACACTGACACTCAGAAAACTGTCAAAACAGAGCAAAATGTATCTAAGACTGTGGCTGCATTACAGTTTGAACATGTCATTTTTGTGGACCAACACAGAAAAGTATTAATAATTGGTATCAACTAGTAATTCTGATTCCGACTAGCGAGGGTAACGTAATTTAACATTTTAGTCGGCTAGTCGTGCACATCTTCTAATAGTCATAACCTAGCTAGTTGATAAATCAGCATTCTGTGATTTTTCAATTTGAATCAGATGTGGAAAAATCCACATATTTATGATGTGTTTAAATTTCACATTAGTTAATGATAATATGACAGTGAGCAGTAATGCACAATAAAGAGACGGAAACTGAAGAAGCAAAATATAATTTTCTATTTTCAATTATTGATAGAACCTGTGACTTTACAACAGTGACATGTCAAGATGTCTCCTTTGAAAAAAAGGCCAGTTGTGTTAAAATACAATTTTATCAACATGTTCTGGAAACACAAAAAACTCCTAATGTGAAACCACATTATCCAGTCCAAGTGTTAAAACCAAATGATATGTTCATTTCCACCTAACAAAACCCACGCTGTGAACAAAAAGTGATACACACAGTATGTTGTTGTTTGTCACATGTCGGCTGTTAATAAGAAACTTAGATTCCTACCAAACATGATAATAACCTGGCTGAGTTCAGAATAAATGTATGAAAAAAGGGCATTCATTTTCTTGAAAATGTAATAAACGCAAGATTGTTTTAGCAAACACATTTAAATTTCTAAGTGAAATGTTTTGTTGTTTCGCTGAAAGAGACTTATTCCAAATATCTTGAAGAAAACGTTTAAAAAAAAAAAAAAAAAAGGACTGAAAGTATGTCTATCAGTGTTTGGACAATGTGTTATATTAATCCCCAAAAAAGTTGGGAAAAGAAAGTTGTCACAGCAACAATATCGGGCCAGTATAGTAGCGTATCATTGGCCAATTTAAAAGACCTTGTTAGGGGTCTGCAAACAAAGATATCAATAAATATTAATGAACTAGGGTTTACTTGAACACACTGAAGTCTGACAGAACATTTGGTAGGGCTGTATCACCTGGGGTCAGGGCCAAGCATTTCAGGCAAGTATTTCAGGTAAGTCAACGAGGCTATACGCTACACTCAGTCAAGCTCTAAATCCCTGAGAATTGGTGTAAGTCACCCAGTCCACCTCTGAAGCTTTGGTAGGAATGGGATTCAGAGGGCCGAGGCCATAAGCTTCACCCCTTTGCCCAAGGAAGAAAAGGTGGTCTGAAAAGAGCGCCGGCGAAATGGACCTCAGCTTGATTAAATGGTCACTGAGTCGGAAAGCAGCTCTGATGCGATCTGTGACCTCGCACTGCCCTGAAAAAAAAAATCTTTTTTAAAGAAATGATTAAATGAAAGCACCTTCAAAAGGAGTCTGGAGGGGCTGCAGTGAGGCGGATGGACTGGTGGGAGAGTGCAATGTCCCCACTTAGCACAAACACTGAAAGAGGGGAAAATGGGTTTGAGAGAGGGGTGGGAGAAGACTTCGACCTAATAAGCAGCAGCTCCAAACTATAAGGAAAAGAAAGGATAAGAAAGAGAGCCAAACAGAGATTTGAAGACTCAGCTACAGCCGGGCAGTGAGACTGTTTACTGGTTCTGTCATCTGATGGACCAGAGCATGACAGCATACCTTAAAAACAAGGCAGCATCGTTGGCAACTTTGATTCCTTTACACAATCCTTGAACCCTCCTCTAAAAACATTTTGAAGGGAGGTTCAGAGGGCTTCTCAGGGAAAGGAACATTGTTTATATACCAGGGAAACTGGATTTTAGAGAAATTCTAAAATTGATGAGAGTCATAGGAGAAATCCTCAGAGAGACACAGGAGAGGAAAACTCTGTCAGAATGTGCAGTGCTACATTGAAGCACAGCAGCTATCTTTGCTTATAACAGAGGCCCTATACATAATTTTAATAGAGAAAAAGGCATACTCATCACATGTTGTGTAACTGGCAAAAAGTGTCAAAGAGGGCACAGCCTAATAATTATTTATTATCATAATCTTAATGATGAAATCTCAAAATCTACGATAACTTACAGTACAGAAGGCACCATCTTAATTATAGGTTATACGAGTTACATAACTGCTTCAAAAAATAAGATAAGATAACCTTTTAATGATCCCCAGAAAGGGAATTCAGTTGATCCATAAAAAGCAAAGACAATTTGCAAATAAGGAATTAATAAAAGCAGAGATTCATACAAGCTGTGACAAAGTGACGTGTATGTTTAATTACACTATTTATATTAATATTATTGTTTAAGAGACACAGGATGGCCTAGCAGTTATGTCCCGCAACCCATTTACGGAGGCAATAGTCCTTATGGCAGCGGTCGTGGGTTCGAATGCGTCCTGTTAAATTCTGTAAATGTTGAAAAACTCTCCCAGAAAACAAAGTAACTCCTTTTCAATAGCTTCAATGTGAAACGCCCTTCAAGTGGAGTTCAACTATAGTACACTAGATAATCTGAAGTTTAAGGATTAAGGCTCCAGCTGTTCTTGAGACCACAATGTCATCAAAAAAAGTGCATTTATTTTTCAATATAAAATGACTCGGATGCAGTGAAAGAAACAAACTGAGTAACTAAACCATTAATGGCTGATATTAAACAATGATATTGATTTAATCCAGTTTTTTACATTTATGCATGAATTTTATGAAAACCTATATAAAAATGCAATTATGTGTCACAGTGTATCGTTGTTATGACAACCAATGCAGACA
This sequence comes from Labrus mixtus, assembly GCF_963584025.1. Taxonomy (NCBI): domain Eukaryota; kingdom Metazoa; phylum Chordata; class Actinopteri; order Labriformes; family Labridae; genus Labrus; species Labrus mixtus. The sequence goes on along the minus strand of NC_083614.1, from coordinate 18,184,619 downwards.
TAAACTGTATTTGATTATATGATGCTGATCTCTGTTCCCTCTCCTCACTTCTCTTTATCACAAACAGAGATGAGAATGTAAGGGTGGTGGGGGGGATGGGGGGGGGCTTCTCATTATAACAGCAACATTTATTTAATAATCTTGCAGCAGTGAAATTCTCATTCTGTAAATATAGTTATGGAGCTTGACACAGTTCATATGAATATTTTGGCAGAGTAGGATGAAGAATATAGCAAACATGAATTCAGAGACAGAGAGTTATACAACCCAATGTCAGAACCCAGACTGCATTCAGCAAACTACAAATTGGGTTCTTATTAAAAAAAAAACATATATTCTTTATAGTAAACACAAGTATCATTGCATATAAATTGATTAGTAACTCAATAATGAATCAATAATTTGGGAACAAATGTTTTCCAGATCATCTTGTACCTGATAATTTTAGAGACCACTTAAAATAGTTTTTAATCCAAATTACCGGTAATAAATATACTGACATCTATCGTTTCTACTTTCTATTCTTACTGTAATTTAGTCATTTCCAAAAGGCATTTAAAATCCAAATAAATAGAACAGATTTTAAACGAGGCTTTGGGTCTCTCTTTTTCAGACACACACTATATCAACTCGATTGTTTCCTCTTGGTAAATGGACGCTTACCAAAAAATGGCCAGTGACAATATTTGTTTAAAGCTAAGTAAATTGTCCTGTTGTATTGTTCTGCAGACTGACACTTTTACAGAGCTACAGCATCCCAATCAGAGCTTGTGTAATCACAGACGTTTTAGCAGCAATCAGACGTGGAAAAGGAGGGGGCTGAGATGTCAGACACAGAGCAGAGAAAGTTCTGCCTGTGAAGCAGAGATTCTTATATCATGTCTTCATAAAGTCTTGATTAAAACAAACTTAGGAGTAAAAAAAAACAAAACCCATAGCACTCTGAGTGTAGAAAAAAATAAAAACACAAGCCCAGTTGTCAGAGTGCTTTGTCTGTGAGGGATTATCCTGAGGAATTCTGGACTCTCACGATAATCCATCCTTATCACTTGTCACGTTCAAAGAGGTAGAAATTGGAATGGACTCTGGAACAGAGTTTGGTAAATGGGGAGCTTTATGACCAAGGAGAGGTGTGCAGGAGACAAAGTGAAACAAAGTGTGCTTCAAGTGTCTCTCTCGGCCTGGCTGAGTGAGCCGTCTTTGCACATCTTGCACCTCTGAGGATAGTTGTGAAGCTTTGTTGCAAATTAGGCTCCCTCTTTGGAGCTTTCGTTCACAGATAAATATCAAAGTAATCACCAGAGCAGTGGTGATTAGAATATGTTGGAAAATAGGAGACAAATAATAAGACTTTGTTTACAGTTTATTCTATTTGAGTCATGGTTTACTCAGGAGGATGGAGCAGCTGTTTTGTGTATGCTCGAGGAGTTTTCAAGTTCAACACCTTAGAAAGATTATAAAGCACCGTGGCATCCCTGCTGAAAATTGTAGTGTCCCCATTATTATTTTTTAAAGCTCCTGACCACATCATGATCAAAAATTGTTCATCAATCAACCCAAATATTCATGCTGGATAACATCCAGGCAGAATGGGGTTTGTCCTTTGACAAACTTTGTTTTATTCGAATGAATGTCCGTCTAAGGTGTGTCATTTTATCAGGTCTCTACCCACTTGAGGAATAGAGTAACATTTTTTAGAAACATGCTTCCCTGCAAAGAGTAAAGTAACAAGATAAATACAAACCCATCAATGTAAAGTGTGGAAGCGAGAGCCAGGGAGTGATTCGTTAAGTTTAGCAAAACAAATTGAGAATGAGGAAACAGCCTTGCACACACAAAGTAAAAAAAAAATGTGCAAAAAAACACAACAATAACCATACTGTAAACTGTAAATATTAATGGAAGAAGCCTGAGTGATGTCACCCATCTGTTATGGCAGGGGGCTCTGGAGGCTTATCGGCAGCAGCCACCATGCTGGATATCCTGACTCAGCCTAACTTTCAGTCTATTTAACGACGGGCTGAGAGCTGGAGCTGAGGCGGGTTTTAAGCCTCTAGACAAACCATTACAGTACATCACGCCCACCTGTCAATCAGGCCAGCTACGCACATAACTATGGAAAACACACATCATCCATAAAAAAACATAAAACTGAGCTGTTTTGAAAAAATACACCCCCTGTGCAGTGTGGGCCAGTGATGACAATAACTAAACAGACCGATTTTTTTTTTTTTTGTGAGCAGGCTATCAACATGTTAATTTCTGCTGTAAAAACGGGCATTTTTAAATGTGGTGTGTGTATGTGACTGACGGAGCTCCAGGAGCAAGCCTCAAGCGGACACTCAACGAACTGCAGCATTTTGCACTGCTGCATTGGCTTCATTTTTCAACACAGAAGGTAGTTGCTTGACTTTAAATGATAATCACATCTGTCTGTTTTTTAAACTCTGCATTGACTGTGATGCAAAGAACATTGGTGGAATTTTAGTAGCATGCCATTTCAATCAGCTCCAAGCTAAACTAATCACTTCCTGCCTTTTATACACAAGTGACACTGAGGTTCTAATGTGACTTTGGGCCTTTAGCCAATATACAGGTGTGTTTATATCTCAAAATAAAGATGTATCTCAAATATTGAACCATTATGAGAAAATATCAGCCATAGAGCCAGAATGAAAACACACACAGTTAAATGTCTAAACAAGTGCCAGCCATGTTTTTCAGTCATCTGTTTTAATCGTGTCTAACAGAACAGATCTGCTTCTATTTAGATCAATACAGCTGTCTACACAGGCTGTGAAACGGCTTGCCTTTTCAAGTTTAGCGTCTATTTTCTTCCATTTTATGCATGTAGAGGTAATTGTGTGTAAGGCTCTCATGACTGCCAAAATGCGGGGGACCTATACTCAACGGTGTCTGAGTGCATTCTGTGTAGACCCTGATATAGGACTGAAGCAGCTCGGCTTATGCACTGCTTTTGCTCCACAGAACATATAGACATTGTATAGTATATGTGCAGATACAAAGAGAAAAATGTAGCGTCTGAAAAGAACAAAATCCATCCATCCCAAGTCTTGGGGAGGAACCAGAGAGGGAAGGGGGGTATTATATTTCTACTGAGGAGAGACATGAGTTAAAGTGTAGGAAGAGAAGTATGGGTGTGAGGGAAGGTGACTTTCATGGAACAGCAAAGAGGGCTGACACAAGCAGTTGTAGGCTTAAGAAGGCCACAGAAGTCTCATGCTAACAGCATCCACGTACAACTCCTTTAGCAGCACTTTCTGTCCGTCTCCCTGCCTATGGGTCTGTCTGGAGCCTGTTCTGGGCCAGCTAGCAGCCAGATATCATTATCTCCTTGACTCAGGGCAGAGTAATCTCTCTGCCTGCTCCTGCTTTATTGAGTTGGATAAATATAATATGTGACTCACAGCCATTATCTACTACAGAGCAGCCCTATTTATCCAGCAAGCAGAGGCCTTGGCGCATTCGAACTGGCCTCTCTCTGTTTGATGGAACTACACTCAAGTAATGGAAGCCTTTCAACTACCGTTCATGGGATTTGAACCAGTGGAGAAATTAACAACATGAAATGAAGTGTTCATGTAGACAAGCTGTGAAACTAAAACTTGTTCATGCCATTTAAAAGAATAATTACAGGTTAGAAAGAATGCTGGGGAAAGAGCAGTGCTTTGCATAGAGTAGAAAAAGGCTTTCATGTTACTCGCCCTTATATCAGCTAAATGAAGACTCATCTCCATTGGATAAACATAATGTAGAACTTTGACAATTGATTCATTAACTCTACTTGTATCCTATAAACAATCAATGTTGCCTTAAAGTATTATCAGCCATGATCAACTGATCACCATTAATGGCTGATATTAACAGAGTTACTGTGATATTCATAAACTGCGAAGGCAACCTAATGTTGTAAAACTACTTCTACAAAAAGTGATTGGATCTTAAAATTACAAGATTACGTATGATAACCAAAAATGTACAAAACTGTTGTGCAGAAGTGCTGTTGTTTAACCACAGGGACTTCATGAACTCCATTTACCTTGCTCTTTAGTCAGTCCTCCGCTGTCGTAGCTAACCTCACAGCTTAACTGACTGTAGCTGGTAGTTATCTGGGGCTCTATCAGATAAATTATGTGAATGCATGGCTTATGTATGAGAAATGTTAATTCTTTCCCAATTCATTGTGGGTTTTTTTTTTTTTTTTAAGTGTTTCTAGTCACAGAGATGATGCTAATAATTGTTTCATTGTAACAAAAACTATGATCTTTCCATTCCCTTCTATATGATTTTTGTTCTCATGCTTAAAATTGACCAAATATAAACATAGCCGTGAGGAGAAGAAAATTGCTTTCCTTGCAAATATCCTTGTTTTAAATGTGGAAGGCTCTTACAAATCACACTGCTTATAGCCACTGCAAAATTAAATTAAATAAAAAAGTGAAAATATTTTTACTTTGGATGGCAGTTAGGAAACAACATGTTGTTTTTAACCAAGATTCATTGCCAACATATTGTTTTATGTTTAATCATAAATCGTTGGTCTGAAACAATCTCATCTTACCAACTGTGTTTCAAGTTAACTGTTTATGTGGTCACGTCTCCGCTAAAGACAGCAGTTTGCCTCCTGTCACAACATCCAGTGCAGTCGAGCTAGATGATGCAGAGGAGGAGAGAGAGAGGAAGAGGTGAGAGAAAGGCTACCCTCTCTTGTCTCAGTCCTCTGAGGGGTTGACAGGTAGAGAAATAGATCACTGGTCCATGACAGCTCAGTATGACCCCGTGCTATCATGCAGTATGCTGTCTGTGGAATGAGCTCCCTGATGCAAGTCATAGCTGGCCCATTCACAGCCCAGCTACTTAACTGCAAATCCTCTGTTCTCTCCTGATAGATTCGAACGCGTTTTACCCCTGGCGCCCATGCACCGTCCTTGACTGCTGTTAGTGTTAATGAGGATATTACATGAAGAGTTATTTTAGCAGCTTAATCACGGGACGAGCTCTGCGTTTGTGCAAAAGATGTTTGTTGGCCGTGTGAAGGACTGGCCCGCCTTCTGCCTCAATTTATGTTGGGATGGAATCCACTCCAGCTCCCCTTGTGTCCCTGAACTGGGATAAGCAGGTCAACACGACTTATGAATGGAATGAATAATTGTTTTAGATGAAGATTGAGGGTAAGGGGAGGATGGAGGCATGTGTTTGGCAGTATGCTGGTCTCAGCAGCCATAGAACTGCCAAATGGGTAAAATAGGGATTAACCACAGGCCACAAATTCTTTCTTCTCTGTCTCTATTGTCCTCCTTCTCCTCCTTTCTCCTCATATTTTCACTGTGATTGTACGCCCTTGTCTTTCCTCATTTCTCCTCTGATGTCTCCTCTCATCTTTTTCTCCTCTGTAATGCTCTTCAATCTACCCTCCACTGTTTCCCATATCCTCCTATATATCCTCCTCTCTCACAAAGTGACCTACAGGAGCCACCACGGGACACAAGCTCCTGTATGTTGTATGCAACGCCTTTGAGTTTTATCCAAGTAGACGAAAAGGGAATATTTGTTATGAGCAGTAAATAAGCTCTTTGAAAAAATAGATAATTGACTAGTATCATCCTGAATTTTCAATTCTTAAGTTTCACCTTAAGAAGTAGAAGTCAAAAGAAAGAGAGAAAGAGAATGTGAGGGAAGAAGACAGTGTCTCCTTTTTAAGTGTCCCCTCTGCCAATGCAATGCATTATAGGGATACAAAGCAAGCCATTACTGCTTAGCATTTGTTGAATCTTCGAGTGCCCAAATAGTGACAGGTCTATTTCTCTAGCGTTAGTGAGAGAGGCAGGCAGAGCAGAGGACACCTAATTACCCAGCATTGTGAAGCACAATAAAACTCTTGATAAGCCTGGCGACAGAACAAGCTCTCTCTGTGTGTGTGTGTGTGTGTGTGTGTGTGTGTGTGTGTGTGTGTGTGTGTGTGTGTGTGTGTGTGTGTGTGTGTGTTCGCACTTGAATGTTAGTCAAGCCTGTGTAAGTGTATATGTGTGTCCAGTGATGAAGAGGCCTGTCTCTGTGTCTGAAAGCTGGTATCTACGAAGCCACAGCGCCAATAGAAGGCAGCAGGAGTCGACTTGATGACTAATATGTTCAGCGAGAAAAAATTAATGATTTTTCTGACCGGGGTTAATGGACATGTTAACACACAGAAATGATTTGTTTAAGAGGAAATGACCGCAATCTATATTTGGTCATCTTTGTAGCACTGTCCCAGAATCCAATACCAGATTAAAAGACACACACACACACACACACACACGGAGGCACTCAAACCTCCTGATGAGATGCTTGAAATTTAAGCAGTAATTGTATTCATTTATGCATTTAATTTCACTTGATAAATAGATAACCTTCTTTTAGGCTCAAACAAATACCATATATTTACCACACACACACACACACACACACACACACACACACACACACACACACACAGACAGAAGTAATTTAGGGAAGACTGTGGGAAAAGGACTAAGTAGCAATCAAAGTGGCATCTGAGGGAGATGGGGGAGACGGGGGAGGACACCAAGAACGAAGCAGATGATAGACTAATAAATCCAGCCTCTGGTGGAGTTAGCCATGAAGCACTGTGTTTTTATGCATTTGAGGGCATAGCCGTCTGTCTGAAAATAATGCAGAATTAATTAGTAGAGAGCTGGAAAAAGAAGCTCACGACACTGAGGCTACAGGGCTCATAAATCAAACAGTGTGGGGTGAACACACAAAGTTAATGTCTGACAGTATGGTAATACATACTCTTTAAGAAGAAACCAAGCTGTGGTTATCGACAATGAGCCTCGATGACTGAAATAAAGTTGTGTTTCTATAAGAATCATAAAATGGTTATACAAAGGTAAAGACTTTGTTGATGTGTTGCAGATCTTACGGTCAAGCCTCTACTGTATTATTTCATTAGTTTAGAGATGAGGGATCTGGTGTTCTCACTGTAGTTTCGCTCCAAGCATTCAGACAGAAGCAAGTTTCAAGTTGCCACAGGGGGAGCTATTGATGTTTCAGTGCTTATTCTACACTACTGTAATGATGAGTGTGTGTGAGGGAGGGAGTGTGTGAGGATGTGTGTCTGTTTTGGTCTTCAGCCAAGGATGTTAGCCAGAGGTTATTTGGCAAAAACACTAATGTGCACTTTGTATTTTTGTTTTTACTGTTAAACAGGAGCATGGCACTCAGTCTAGCCATGTCAACTGAGATGTCTTCAGCACATTTACGAGTTAATGATTCAGTGTTTTCAACGTTTCTCTGCAGGGTGTATGAATGATATACAAATAACTGAAAGGGTTAAATCATGTGTGGACAGATACTTGGATGAAGCTCAAGTGATGAGTTAGCATTTGGATGAAAATATAGTAATATGGGGCATATTCAGTCAGAGTTAGGCATTTGTTTACATATCTTGCTCAGCTAAATTATCCAGCCACTGCTGATATGAAAAACCTTTATTCTATTCAAAACGTCCTAAAGGATTAAGGAGGGGTTGTTGTGACTGTTGATGGTAAACTCAATGGGCATACTTGAGAACCTGGAGACTGCTAAACAAAGGCTCACATGGCTTCCAGACAGGCTAATGAGACACAACAAAAAAGGCGTGATAAATGCCATGTCCTCGAACGATCCATCCCAGGCGGGGTGCAGTAACACATCAAGAGCTGACCCACCATAAAAACTAAAAATGGACAGTACTGGGAAAGCAATATGGAGACAGAAGCATGTCAATGGTGCTCAATGGCCTATGGTGCTGCAGGTCAAGTATTACAGTTTCCTACAGAAGGACTCAGGCATCATCACAGCAGCAAACCCAGTAAATTAAGTTTTTTCAGCTATTGATAACAGTATTGGTACCAGCCTCATATACTGACTGTGTTGCAGCATCAGGTATCAGCAAGAATGCAAGTCTGTGTGCAGATCCAATACCATAACCCTGAAAAGTGAATGGTTTCAGGTAAATAAAAGTGTGACAATAACAACATTATGGTGATGGCATGAGGTCTAATCACAGAAAAAGCTTGCATGATGTCAGTAATCATGATACTCTTCCAATATTGTGGTTTTTTTTTTCATACCAGTAGGAGGGCTCTCAGAATTGTCCCTTACTTATGTCTACATATCAGAAATTGTACCTGAAAGGGAAATAGAGTATGATATCATAATTATATATAATAAAAATCACAAACATAGGGAGCAACACAGATGAATAGGCATAAGATATGATAATAGTTATAGCTTAATTGTTTCGGAAATGTTATCCATCAAAAAGACCAAATTGTTAACTACCACAATGTAAGCTTGCCAACAACAAAAAGAAAACAGCACAGAGGTTTTCAGAAACTTTAATATATTTTCATCGTAAGTAAAGTCCAAAGAAAACTGTATCCAAGATGTGTTTTAATTGGTGTCTAGTTGTTTTACAAAGTTTAAAAAACACTCAACAATAGTGCAGAAACTGTAAACCACACCTTGCACTTTGATATATAACAACTTTGTGTAATTTATTAACTGCTTTGAGGCTGAACACCAAACTCTTTTCACCGCTTTATTTTCTTGTTGGGGTTGTCTTGTCTTCTGTCTTTGACTTCATCAAAATCTCCTTCCGTTCACACCCATACACTGACTTATTGCCTGCTTTAATAAAGGTGCTAGCTACTGATGTTGACTGACAGACTGCTAACACAACCAGCTCTGTCTGGTGTGTGTGTGTGTGTGTGTGTGTGTGTGTGTGTGTGTGTGTGTGTGTGTGTGTGTGTGTGTGTGTGTGTGTGTGTGTGTGTGTGTGTGTGTGTGTGTGTGTGTGTGTGTGTGTGTGTGTGTGTGTGTGATAGAGATACCTAGGGGCACAAACAACAACCTTAGGTGCAGGTTGTGCGAGCCAGACATCTGTTGTTAGTGGTGGAAGGTAAGTGAGTTTGACAGAGCTGAGATTGAACAGGAGGCATTCTGCCAGCCAAGTGCAGAAGCTTCAGCAGCACCAAAGACATAAAAAAAATAAACAAACAAACACACATACTCACTTATAAAGCACTTGCATACACACACTTGCATATATAATGCCCATGCAGTTATACAGTAGTGAGAAGCAAGGGAACACTCAAGACAAGGCATGCCCCCATGTGGCAGGAGCCCTGAGCTAAAAAAAAAAAAAACTAAGCTCTGCCTGCCACTCTATGCATTTTAATGTTCATCAGCATTCACACAGTGCTGTATGATTGAGTTTTCGGTCTGGTGGGAGATGAGAAAAAAGATGTGTGTGCACATTTGTTACTCACTCATTCAAACTACTGTACCTTCTGTTTAGAATAGCTCACAAGTTTCACTAGTTTACTCGTCTATGAATCTGAAGTCTTGTTACAGGTTTTATATAATGAAAAATAAGGTCATTGGTATTGTACTCATTTATAATGACAGTCTTTGTTCATTGTTGTTAAAGCAGCATTTCAGCATCCCAGGTTTCCAATGTTTCCTCCCCTCTGGCCTATAGCATCAGTCACAGCATTGCACACCATGAAGTGACTCTTCACATAGAGCTGCAGAAAAATGGGGCTTACATAAGACAAGTAATTCATAGAAAACTATAGAGTATCTCATCTGGTTAAAGATGAAGTCTACATAGACAATGCACAACGCATTTTTTAAAAGTATTTTTCCAATGTCCTTCTCAACAGTTCTGATAATCATTTTGTGTCCTGCTGCCACAATGGTTGAGCTTTTACTTTACAGAAGGATAAAAAGATTCAACTCCCATAAACCTTCAGTTCATCATCTCAAATGGCAAAACCATCTGGTTAAAATCCCACTTTTCTCAGTTTACCATAGAGTACAGAATAATGAGAGACTACTCTATCAAGCAGAAAGTCAGTTGTGTTGAGAAATCAAGAGATGTGTTCCCAGTGTGGTGGCCAACACTGCTATCTGTAGTGTGCCTGCAGCTAAAGTGTGTTCCCTGTTTTATCACTCTCATCTAAATGAACCACACTCACAGCTGGAGAAAGGTGACCCAACTGCTAATCAACCACCAGAGAGTGAATGTGTGTGTGTGTGTGTGTGTGTGTGTGTGTGTGTGTGTGTGTGTGTGTGTGTAATTGTGCTTCAGGACAGTTTATCCACTCAGGCAGATGCTCATATGTTGGGCTGTATGCTGGTTCTTACAATCTGTCTCTGAACTGATCTAAAAAAAAAATCCACTCTAAAAGGAAGGAAAATTCCACTGCTCACTTTTCTGCCAGTCCTCTGCTCCCTTTTTCCCCTGCCTAACTCCAGCTGAGTATTAAATTCAGCAACTGAGAAGGTGACCTGCGTGCTCTGCCATAAAGAGCAGGAGAGCGGAGGAGAGGGAGGGAGTGTGGGGGGGAGCTGAGCGCAGGCTGCTGGATCAGCAGAATCTGAGCGTTTAGAGACACACAGATGTGTATGTGTGTGCGCCGCTTTCTCAGTCTCTCTTACACCCACACACACACACAGAAACACACACCACACCCTCCCTTCTCCTCCTCGTCGTCCTCCTCCTCCTCTGTGGTGAGGTGTCTGGGGAGCCCAAGGGCGAGCATTCGGCTGTCACCCTACCCCCCTACAATGTCCCCCTCCTCCTCCCATCCCTCCATCTAACCCTCGTGTGGGCCGCACCCCAGAGCCACCACACAGCAAGACACAGACCTGCTGCCAACTATCACTGCCACACTATAACACACATACACATGTACGCAGGCGCATGGACACACATAAACTCTAACACACACACTAGCACACCAACTCCCCATTTCACACACAGCACTTTGATTCTAACACATAAATGTGCAAAAGCCCTCAGTCTCTCTCTCTCTCTCTCTCTCTCTCTCTCTCTCTGCCTCCACTCCGTCAAATCTCTGCCTTCACACTAAACAGCTCCATGGGGATTGGCAGGCAGGCGGGCAGTAAGGAAATAAATATGTTTCCTGACGACAGCACAGTTTTCTGACAGTATTCTGGCACTGGGCTGGGCTGCTGTGCTCAGACAGAGGCAGAGGGAAGCGTGAGCTGTAAGTGGATATTTGTTCTAACAATCTTCTGCTCAGGCTGCTCGCTGACTATCCAAGCTGGCACTTAAACGTCTGAGCAACTGAAAAAGGTTTTCTTTCTTTCTTTTGAGCCTCCAGAGGAAGCTCCTCTGGCTACAGAAACACTGATGAACTTTTCATTAGGATTATAAACATCTCTTGGCAGTACAGACAACTATGGAAGTGATGCATACATTAAGATTTAGATCTTTACATTACAGCACACAGAGATAAAAGTATACCCAAAACTCCTGAGGCGAGACAAAAATACAAATGAATCATACATAACTACCACTTTATTAGTGTCCACAGCAATATCAATGTAGGAAAGTTAAGTATGACATTTAGTTGTTGATATGAACATACATACATTTAAATTGTTGCTCTCACAAAATTGCCTTTGTTGCACATCTGTCTTCCTCCTTTCCACTCCTCGTTGATATAAAATGTGTGGTACATTGTTTGAAACCATTCCTGAAAGAATTGCTCAAGGGCAGCTAAATGCACAAAGAAACAGAAACTCACAACACAACAGCCACAGCAGTGGCTAGTTGGTCAGTAAGACATACCTGAAAATATATTAAGGTTACTATTGCACTTGTATGACATTGTCAGACTTGATAAGAAGGATCATGATCAATGCAGTATATTCAGGGACATTATCTTCATTGTTTACCAAAACCTGGGGCCTACACTACCCACAATGCAACTCAGCAACTGAAAATTGGTCAGAAATGTAGATGTACTATGCTATAGCAATATGATCACTTATTCAAAAACATTCCCAGATTTTTCATATTCAAACTTGAGTCTTCAGCCCCACCCAAAGTTGCCTCAAGTGGCATCACTAGTCACTTTGTTAGATTTCCGCCATAAGAGGATTTCTTATTAGCTAGGACATCTTTAGAGTGACAGGAAATGTGGGAAGAGAGAATGGAGGTTCACATGTACCAAACAGTCTCAAGATCAGGAGTAAAACCTGTGAACATTGCAACAAGGACTCTGAACATGGGGCGCCTGCTTTAGGTACAAACTGAGCTAAACCAGGGCCATAGCCACAAAAGACTTTATTAGACTTTGATATGAAGTTTTTCAAGCCAAGACAAGTAAACAAACTTTATCAAGTCTAATTGACAAGTGACCTTATCATACTTACATATGATTTGAGTAACAAAGTAACAAAAACAAACACATTCAAGTTAGAGACAACTTCAACAGTGACTGCAAAAAACCTTTTGTATAAATTGTTATGTATTAATGGATTACATGCTGTTTTTAATTTTTGTGTAAGGAGATATAGTTATTTCTGTCTGCCTTTTCTGTTTCTGCTTTGTGTTTATATTGTGTCAGCATTGCAATCTGCTCTTGTTGCTGCATGATTGAGGAGATGAGCAGTTTGACTAAATCTGCTAATTTCTCCATCCAGGATGACTCACATAGACTGAGACGGGTTGAAAGACGAAGATACAGAAAGATGGAAGGAGGGGTGTGGATGGCTGGCGGGTCACAGAACATTTGGGACAAGCTGTATCAAGGTTGCTGTGTGCGTGTGTGTGTGTGGGTGGGTGTGGGTGGGTGTGCGTGTGTGTGTGTGTTTGTGTCAGACAGGAAAGAAGCCCAACCAGCCAGTGCAGTTTGCCCATCTAATCAGATCAGTGAGAGAGAGAGGGAGAGAGAAAGTGAGAGAGACAAAGAGAAGGAGAGAGCCCTCTGAGGAACAGATGTAATTTCAGAGCACCAAAAAAACAGCTTAAAATGCTCCTGATCACATTAGCTGGCCATCACAAAATAGGATTTCTGCACTGCCACAGTGACTGCCCATTACAAATTACTTAGGCACTGCAGACCAGTAACTCAATAGGCATTGGGTGGGTGTGGTGAGGGGGGTGGGGGCTGGGGGGCTGGGGGCAGAGGGGCAGAGATAGAGGATCAATACTTATCAATGATAATTATATCCTTCCTCCCACTTGTCCATCCTTCCCACCGTTCCTCACCCTGCACCCTTAGTAAAGCACATATCTTACATTAATCACGGGGAGATTTCTCTGCTCGATAAGATAATTAACATTAAAGGGGGAGGTTGTAGGAAGTCGTGATGATGTGAGGCAGTGGTCCAGCTATAAGGATCAGGTTGGAAAGTGCTGAAGGAAGCACATACAGGTGTAATGCAGGCTAAGTGACTATGAGTTACAGAACCAGCCGATTGGATTAAAAGGCCGTTTGCAAAAAAAGGAAAAAATCAGAGAAATCTGAATAAATCAAGAAAAAAAAAGTCATTCCTCTTTTTGTATGTTATCTTTCAGAGGCAAATAAAAGCCCTCAGAAATTCATCATAGCAGTCTATTTAGACCGTAGAAATCAACATTATGAAAAGCAGCTGAGAGCGCAGCGGGTAGAAGGATAAAACGGAAAACAAATCAACAGAAAGAAAACCTTTGTTTGTCTCTTATCTATACCTTTGTTTACTTTACCTTGTTCTTAATATTCATTGTTACTGTAGTTTTTTGACTAGCTTTAGGTTGTGAGTCCGATCAATGAGTCAATTATGATTGGTACTGCATTTATGAAAAGATTTAAATTCATCAAAAGAGTATTTTAAGAAAAGATCAAGAAATAGTTCCTGAGGACTTGAGGCAAAAACAGAACACAAAATGTACAGAAGCGCTTTGAATGTTACACTGAAACCTTTTCAACAGGTACAGTACTTTCTGCATTAAATGTAAGTAGAAAGTAGTTGTCACAAACTATTAAGGGACAATAGAGTTGACATTATGTTTATACAGTATGTCTATAGAACTACTGTTTTTTACTCAGTAGGACGTACAATTTTGATTTGTTTGCAAAGGTCTTATTTCAAAGTCACATACAGGAAGCATGGATCATGTATGCTGAGATAGATCTTTTAATGGTGCCAGATTTCTCTCTTCATCAGCAGTTGTTCTTCAACAGCGAGTCAACAGGAAGCAAATAATGACAGCTGAAATACTTAGACAATACAATACCATATGTGTGTTTGTATTTGTGTGACAAAAAGAGAGTCTACCTGAGTGCAAACATGTGTGGACTACCTGCTTTTGTCCATCAGCTGAAACAACCTAAAGAGGCAACTTCTTTAAATAAGGAAGGAATACTCATGAGGAAACCGACCAAGTCCCAGACACAATGACTTCGCTAAATGGCAGGAGTGAGTATTGGGGTTGAAAACCAGTTAAGGAAGGATAGAAGGGCAAAAAAGAGCATTATAATGAAAGAGAATATATCAGGTACCAAATTGTATTTTAACCTGACAGCCGATTCTATTTTCTCTATTCATATGTGCACCACACACACAAACTCCTTTGCCCACACAACCACAAAAAGTGAGCATGTCTGCAACATTAACACTGAGCTTATTAGAGGTTAATTAGGAGAAGTGGTTTGGAACTAACTTCCTGATGTAAAGCACTCTGGATCGCTGAGTGTCTGCTGAATGGCCCTGAGGTTGGAATTTAAATCTTACTGAAGCCAAAACTGCCCCTCAGAGTTTTTTTTTTCTTCACAATCACAGCTAATGACATGAGCAAACACGGCTTAGGACATGTTACTGGAAGGTCGTCGGTTCAAACGCTGGGAAAAAGCTGGCTGAAGGAGGAAATGAAAAGAGCACTTTTCTCTCCTCTAACAACTTCTGTCAAGGTGCCCTTGAGCAAGGCTTTGCCTGAGCTGTCTGAATGTGTAAAGGGATAATCTCAATATGAACAGAGGAGAAGGCAAGGAGAGGAGAAATATGAAGGAAAATGGGAGGAGGAAAATCTCAAGGAGTAAATTGGAAAAACATGAAACAAGGCATAAAAAGAGAGTTGATGGGAATGAGAAAAATATTTGGGGAAAGTGAAGGTTGATATAGAGTACAAGAAAAGACATGAGAAGAAGAAAGTCCATATTTTTGGAGAAGAAGAAGCTCTCAGGGGTTTCTGGGTGGTTTAACTTAGCTTTTGCTAACGACCCCCTGATGGCAAAGTGGTCAGAAAGGCAGCTGGTCGCTCCTTAGGGCACAGCAAGGCCAGGAAGGCCACAATTTTGAACGACAGCACACAGACAGAGTCTACCATTGATCTTCAAGTCAGATGTGGAACTTGGCCTCTCAGGGCTAAATGGTAGTGACAGGGAAGCCATCCATTATATATGATTGCTCCCTGTGGAGGATTAGCCTTCACATAGTTGTGAAGATAAAAGGGAACATTGGCTGGAAGCACTTCTAATTGTTCTGTTTGATGAAGACTAAGACACACAAAGGAGGGAAGAACACTGACGATATGGCAACACTTTAGAGGTCATGACCTGCGGTTGGTGTGATGGACAATAAATAATGACAAGGTAACGATAAATCAGCCCTTTAAATTTACTGCCTATACTGCACATGCTTGTATACTCAGACAGACGCACACACACGGGGACCCACAGGAGAAGGTGTATGCCATAGGTTCATTAGTCAGTGTGTTGTGCGGTAATAGCGTGGGACAGGTGATGGAGCAGGGTGTGATGATGCATCAACAACATCAGCCCTGGGTGGCGCCACCTGCAGAGGTAGCAGATGGCACACATGACTGGAGAGGAGCCATACACTCACACTAACACACTCACGCACACACATCCAGAAACACAAATATGCACAAATTACATCCACAAATTAGGCTTTTTTGGTGAATACGCTGAGGGAAATGTACATAAATTAAAATACATGCATGTACATTCAACATACATGTATATATATATATATATATATATATAAACACTCTGTTCCCAATGCGCATACATAACCAAAAACTGTGAAAACATAACTTCCAGGAAGTTAAATGGTTTTGTTTGGATGCCTTTTTGTGAAAGGCAATTGTCCTTGTCCTTGTAAAAGTCGTGGGAGGTAGTTGTCACCCCCACTGCGTTTTCTACCACATCCACCACACTACCTCTTTTTAAATAATGCTCCATGCTGCCATACAGCAGTCTTTCTTGCACTCAATTCCAGCTCTCACAAAGAATCTCATATGGGCTCAGAGTTAAAGTTTAAATAGGCTCCCGTATCATTGCATACACACCATTAATGTCACTGCAAAATTGCTATTACGTAAGTTATCAATAGTCTTATTTAAATGCACCACCATACCAAGGAGGGACAGGATAGCAAAATCCAATATGGTCTATGTTTTGCACAAAGAATGAAGCGTAATTGTTGCAAATCTCAATCAATTCTCCCAGCCTGCCTCTCTTTTTCTCCTGCTGGCTAAATGCTATCTTCAGCTCCTCTTCCTCAGAACTAGTAATTTCATGTAATCACAGAAGTGATCAGGAGAAGGTATGCTGGCGCTCAGTCAAATATCAGCTATCTCAATCAGGATTGATACATCGCCTTTTTGGTAGAGCAGAGATGTGTGACTGTAGGCTGGACGTGACATTTGGTTGGCTAAAATTAGCATAATCACTCTGATGGGGAGCCAATCATGACAATTGCTTCAACAATACGACTGATTAATGCTGTGAGGAAAAACCTCATCGTGTAATCAAGTTTCGGAAGGCTACTGTACTTTATGACTGTCTTTGGTACAAAAGTGACTCCCTCATACAGACACTTATTGTGATTTCTGAAGACATTCCAAACAAGGGATGTTCCAAGACAACTCATTTCCCATTCTCAGACAAGTGGAAAGCTTTAAAAGTGATAAAACCTTAGAAAACAGAAAACTTAAGCACAATTTATTTAACATGGCTAAACACTGTCAGAAACCATATTGCTTGCAGCCCATTTCATTTCAATTTGAAACAGTTCATCCCAATCCTCAATAACAACATGGATGGCTATTTTAAATGTCACTGAAATGTGTGTGACTTTGCAATGTGCTTTACTCTACAGGTAAATAATTTCAAATTGGTTTGCAGAGTAAGGCAAACAGCTTAGACTGAACATTGAATTATTAGTTTAACTGACTACTGTAGTTCTGGGGCCAATTGCACCAACATGGCTTAACTAAGACTGGTCTAAACGCCTCAGTCGGCCTGAGCTAAATCCAGTCTTAAGAAAGGCTAGGCATAACTACGCCCAGTCTTAACGATGGGCGTTCATGTGAACAGCCACGTTGCTAGGATTTGCTGGTTATTTGTGTTTCAATCCACTACTGTTTTGCGAATATATGGAGTTCGTTAGTCAGGTGAGAGGTAACCAAAGCAGAAGATGACAGCGCAACATGCGTTTGATCTAAAGTAAGTTTCTGCAGCTCTTGTGTTGGACTAAATCATACAATTTTTCAACCAGCCACCTTTAGCTCATCATCCGGTGATTGCAAGCTGGTGTGTGGCTGGAACATGCAGAGGATGGAGGAGTCTCCTCCTCACCTGTCATCAGTGAATTCATTCATAACATTTATGTTATGTTTGTTTTATTGTCTAGATTACAGAGGTCACAGAAATGAGAATTTCATGTGAAAAAATGAAAAAAAAATAAACCCACACTTGGAATGGGTTTGCCAAACCTATCCTTGGAAAAGAAAAGGCAGAACCTTTGATCCACAGTTATAATGATATAATGACCTTGAAGATTCCTGAGGGCCATATGAGCAGCTCATCATAAATGTATACTGCAACAAGTGGAGCCTAACCAACCACAGAGGGAGGAGAGAGAGCAAGAGAGGCAGTCAGCACTCGTGCAGAGCAGACTGCTTCATTTCTCCGGCACCTTCCTTTTGTTGTAAATAAAACATTATTTCAGATGTTCAATTAAGATAAGTACCCTTAATTTAAGACCTCAGTCAGTGTGCTGCCATCATTATTCAGCCCACAGAGTGCCCAGGCCTCGGTTCCAGCACCGGCCTTGCACACAATCACTCAGGGGCCTTGGCGAGTAAGGGGAGAAATCACAGTCAATTTCTGAAGCGTTCATTTGCTTAACAAGGGGGGAAATCTGAGGGAGCTGTGGAAGGAGGAGAGTCGAGATGGGCTTTATGCTTAGAGAAGAAAACATGTTTAATTTCTGCAAGCAGTAAGTCCAAAGTTCCTTTAAGACTGGGAGCTGCTACCGTGAGCATTTGCTTCAAAATCCAACCCCGTAAACAACTTCCAGGGCAGATACATCAAGTCCTTGACAGTGTAAAAGGCTTCTGAGCTCTCATCAGATTGTGCGAGGACTTTGTTTGTACTTCGTTACAGCGCTGATACAAGATTAGATAAACAATGTACTATCTGCTTCCTGCATCTGTTTGACTCGGCAAAGTGCACTTTTCAATTCCACTGATGACCTTCGCACAGGGCTAGTCGGCAGAACTCAGATAGAAGTAAAATGAAGGACAAACCTATAGGAGAATTCATGGATTAACACACATATTCCCCCTGAAAGACATTATAACCTAATGTCAAAAAGACCTCGGATCCCACATAGAAAAGTATTTACATTAAAGCAGCCAGAGCTAGAGGTAATTCATCTCCTCAAGGGAAAAGGGCAGAAAAAATACATATACATATGATAAAGGTTAAATAAGAAGAATAATTCAGTAGGGCTCTGGAGTATGCAGAAAATATATATTTAATGAACAGACAGAAAAACTAAATAAGCACAAGTATAGTGAGTTCCATCCAAAACATGTAGCACTAAGAGGATGTGTTTCTCATTGAGATGCAGCATCCAGCGGCTTAATACCTCCCTGAAGGGTAACAGTGAGCTCTTGTACCTCCAGAGGCTGAACAAAGTGAACACTCTGATGGCCTGTAGTGGATCCAAGAGCTGTGGTCACCTGAACCAAAGTGTCCTAAATATAACTCTGCTTGGCTTCAGTCTGCATGGCTCTGCTCTATCATATTAGCCTAGCATTAGAGATAGAAGAGCTGATCTGATGTGCCTCCAAAATTTGACTATTTTAGCAACACTGGAGTCATGCAAACAGGACACGTGTTAGACATTGCACATATATTCCAAGCAGATCTTCTCACCTTCTTTACTCCAGCTAGTCTTAACTAGCAACCTCATCAGCAAGAAGTCCTTTTGCACACACTCTGTGCCTTTATTCTCCACTAGTTCTTATTTTGTTGAGAGGGGGAATTCACAGGCTGGTGGTTAAATGAAAGCAATCTTTGTAATGTTTACACTCACAGGATGGATGCTTGAAATTTTGGATGAAACCTCTCAGTCGCATCAGATATCAAACACCGGCTCTGTTTACATCATTTACATAAAGGGGCGCCTTCAAGTTCTTGAAACAAAACAACAAGAGAGAGTGTTAGTGTGAGAGGAGGAGGGAGAGATAGACAGACAGACGTGTGAGGAAGAAATACAGACTAGAAAGACAGTGAGGGCACTGACAGTGATAAAAACTGCCCCGGCCTCTCCCTGGGTCTCCTGAGTGGCAGGGTCTGTGCCAGCCTGTCAGCCTGTCTGTCATCACCATTGCTTAGTATTCTCCTTAAGACCATCTGCCTGCTCATTATACAACAGCCTCTTGTTCTGGACTGACATGTTTTCTTTACATCGATATTTCCATTGCAGCTAAAGCGTCCCCCCCTCCCCTTATCCCCCTGAAGAACAGGAGGGCAGCATGCCTGCCCGATAGGCATACTTTGAGATGGAATAATATTTCATGAGAAACTTTTTTTTTCCACCCTGGGTGATGCCTCGATATGATATGGACACAGAAAACAAACGACCACAATGTGTTTTTATCACTGTGACACAAAAGAAAAGGGCTGAATACAGTAACAACTCTACCTGCTAGCCGGCCATTCTTCTCATATCTCAATTGCTTTCAGGACCAACTTTAATTTCCTCTAAAAGACGACATTATCAGTGGCCAAGGTTAAAGGAACGAGCCAATTTAATAACGATCTTAGCTGTGCTATCTTACCGGCTGCAGGATAAAGCAGCCAGCCAAAACAAGATCAAGAAAAAGTGCTATTAGTACTGCAGAGTCATTGTGTCTTTGCTGAGCGATGGGAACTAAGAGAGATTCATGGCCAATAGAAAGCACTACAAATAACTACAAGCCATTTCTGGGAAACATATCAGATAATAATTGAAGAAAAAAAACTAAAATGTGGAAAAGAAAGGCTGTAGAGAATAAGAAACAATCAAGTATACAGTTCTGACATAAAATAATTTCATGGATTAAAAAACCGAAAGGGTCCTAAACCACAGATAGGTGTGTTATTTGAAGGCACCTTTAACTCCCTGGATCACTCCACCACAGTACACACAAAAATTGTTTTAAACAAACCTGAGCAGAAATTCTTCTCCTATAATTGTGTGTGAACATTTCTTTTTCTTCTATAATACAGTGTTTTGTGAGACTATTCCCACAGAGCATGTGCTTTCATATATTCTTTTCCATGTTATCTGTCAACTTTTCAAAGAGAGGAGGGCTGTCAGTGGTGTGAAAGACCCCCGTGCTCACTGTGTCGCTCTCATTATAAGCCTTAAAAAACAAGACAGATATTCAATTTAGATAAGTCCCCAGACCATGCTTGCCTCGCCTACATGAGACAATGCTCTATTTCTCTCCACCATGCTCCACAGAACATGGATGCCGCATTGTCCCTCACTTCGACAGGGCTAAGCAGAGGAAATTTCCAATTATGGATCCAAAAAGCGATTGAGAGAGAGTAAGGGTGAGAGCAAAGGGGGGGAGAAAAGACAGCCTTTGCAATGAGACCCATGCTTTTGTTGGTCACCATGTCGATTTTCTTTTTCTTTCTAAACACTGACAGTGACTGTCTGAACAGTTGATTTCCTTAGAGTGTTGGGCTTCTCTTGAGTGTGGGAGAGAGACGGAGGGACAAGAGAACAGAAAAAGTGACAGTGTGCAAAATGAAAGGTATCGACAGCAGGAACAGAAGAATGCATCTCAGAGTTTTCTGTAAACCTCCTGTGGAGTGGGGAATAATTAGGCATGAGGAGAAGCCATTACTATCTCTGTAAAATTAAAAAAAAACAGCTTGCTAGCTACTGGCATCAAAGCTCAGAAAGAAACCACCACCATTCATACTTTACTTCCACTGAATTCTTAGTATGGTTTAAGTCGTTACTCAACTGTAACAGCAGCTTTCCTGTTTCTATAAAACTTTTCCTGAACCAAAGATCATCTAACTGTGTGTGTCTCCATTGATAACAACTTGCTTTTTTGTGTATTCAAACACTCTCACACACAAAACATATCTATCCAAAAGAAAAGGTTGTTCCGCCTGCAGTAATGAAAAGGAAGTCAACTTCCTTTAGGTGCGGCTTTGGCTGATGTGTGTTGGCAGACGCCGCCTTGGCTAGTGTAGAAAAACACACTGAAATCTGCTCTGCTGTCCTGCTGCTCTCAAGCATGGAGGACAGCAGAGGCTGACTGACAGCGTTTGGAGCAACGTTTGAGATCCACAGCCAAGACCCAGACTACAGCAGAGGTGGCTCTTCACACTCCACCGGGCCCAGATGAGCCACTGGATCTGTCAGCACCAGCTGCACCATTTGTGTAAATATGTGTGTGTGTACATGCCTTTTTAAAGTGCTGTGTTAGGTCTATATTACTTCTAGCATTGTAACACTGATGACATGTTCCTAATGCTTATTTGATAGCAACCCAGCACGGGGTTGTTCTTCAATCTAGATACATAAATAGAGGGGCCATGTGGACAGGTGTTAGGAGGAGGAGCACATCATATTACTCACTGACTATTTGGGAGCACTGGAACAGCCGTGAATATTTCCTCAAGATAATGCCAGCATTAATATTTTATGTCTGTGCTGTGATTTACAATGGAAAAGGCGATCGCAACATTCATCAGGGGGTGCCCACTGTCCCCCTGGTAGACAAGCTAGGACCTAAATTTCACATTGCACATTGGGCTGTTAGAAGGGCACACTCAGGCCAAGACTGGACCTGAATATTAAAATCCTGCTAATATGGAGTCAGCATGCAGTAAATGGCTTTTCCCACTCGTTATCACAAACCTCATGAATAGATCCTCATTATGCAAGATCATGTGGCCCACTGACACAGGAGGGAGGTTTGAATATAGGGCACCCAAACCCAATGTGAAGATTTCAGAGGCTCATGGGGTACCCTTCATCAATATTCATGATGGATTCTGGGGCTTCCCTACTGTATGGTAAAGCCTGTGTTAATATTCATAAGATTAGGATTGTGATCTGCTGTGGGTGTGAAGAGAAATTCAGGGAAGCCCATGTTGTTAGGCAATAACAGAGAGGGAGATGTTGAAGGACCATGGACAGTTCTGTATGGTTCAGTGTGTTACTAAAGGCCTTAAAGCAATACAAATCATTTCAAGTACTGAGTAGCATCGTTGCTTTGGGTTAAGATAAAAACATATCTAACAAACTGCTGCAGCTTGTAATATACCATTTTCAAAAATGCATTCAATAATTTGTTGGCTCTTTCTTTATCTTCCCAACATTATTTGCCCAACATTTCTATCTTAATGTTAGTAAAGTGGATTAATTTCATTATAAAGCTACCCAAAATGGATAGAATAAAAAAAACAGTGTGCAAAAGGCTCTACCGCTAACTCAACATCTAACAGCTGCTACAATTTCTACTTTGACAAAGTGTTTAAACAAATACAGGGAAATTCTTTCCAGCTCTTGTGATAGTTCTATTTATGGAGGCGTTGACACGGAGATGTGTTGCTTTGGAGAGACACTTCTGAACTTTCTGTATTTCAATGAAGAGATACAATTCCTAGTATTCAGAGAGGGGAGGGACAAGAATATAAAAAAAGCTGCTTGTTTGAGGAGAATTACGAGGGACTACAAAGAAATAAACAGTATGATTCACTTGTGGGTTGTTCTATGGGATCTTCCACAGCAAACAATGTATGTGAAAGAAAACATTTGTTTAAATGTTGGTAATTAGAACATTACTTTAGTGCTACTGGCCTATTTATACAAATAACTGATGTAAGCTACCAAATGAAGGGTCTGTGTACACAGACAACCTCAGTTTCACAGCACTTTCACCAGCGCTTATTGCTGCTAAGTTATGAAAGTTAACTTTTGCTTCCCTCGGTAATGACTGTTCGTAACACTACCGTCTCCTACACAATTGTTGGGACAAAGCTGATATCAGAAGCCCTGCCCCTTCTTGATTTTGATTGGTTAGTAAGGGAGAAGTGACATTGATGAGTGCTATTGAACTATTTGTCTCTGTGTCCACAGACATCATTTTTAATGCTGGCAGCGCCTGTTTTCAATTTTTTAAAAACAATGTAATTCAGCGGTGAGAAGTGAAAAGGAGGTTGTAGGCGCTGCTGGCACAAAAAGCAAAAGGATAAAAAAGAAAAAGGGAATAATGAAATTGAATGTATCAGATTTAGCTTGAACATGATATAGCATAAGATAGAGAAAGTAGACAGACAACAAACTGTACTAGCACCATGTTGAGTTACAGCTAACTCAACATCTAACCAGCTGCTGCAGGTTATTCCTTTTGCATCAGGAATGTTTGCCAAGTTATATTTAACACTTCTAATTAAGTGTTTTGATCGTAACATACAAAATACTTAGGTTTGTTGCATATTTTTTCCACCTTAAATTATCTTGAACTACTAAACTTAGCACTTTAGTAAGTTAAACTAAATTGAATGAGTACAACTAAACATGTTTCATTCTAATGCAAATCATATGGTAATAGCAGGTCCCAAACAAACCCATTTGTTAACACCCAGGGATATACTTGTTTGCCATGGTGAAAGCAGCAGTTTTAAAAGCAGTGAAATAAAAGCAGCTAACATGCAGGAGCAGCAGCAACACAGACTCAATAGAGGGCAGATGTCCCAGCCCATTGCAGAACACAGATAGCTTTATCAGGACATTAACAGAGCAGAGTATACTAGACAGCCAACAATATCAAGTCAGCTAACAAATGGGCAAACTGGCCAATAGGCAGGCCAGAAAAGCAGAGACAAAAACTGTTGAGGAAGACTATAAGGAGTCCCTGGTTTACACCTCAACTTGGGAAGCTGAGTCAGGCCAAGGAGGCAGCCAACCGGAGTGTGGATCGGGACCTGTTCAAGCAGGCCAGGAACAAGCTGATGAGTGGGATCAGGGTAGCTAAGAGGAGCTACACTGAGAAGCTGAGGAAAAATTTCTCAGCTAACGATCCTTTGGCAGTTTGGAGAGGCCTGCGAGAAGTCACAAGCTACAGGAGACCCACCCTCCACCCTGCAGGTAACAATAGACTGGCTGAAGACCTGAACAGCTTCTATTGCAGGTTTTCACAACCATCACCCAGCCCATTAACACCACCCCGACACTCAGACTATGATCTTCTTGCTGCCCTCACAACCCCCTCCCCTCCCCCCTCTGACCCCCCACCTGCACTAATGATCTGCAAGGATGAGGTTATTCAGCTCTTTCAGAAACAAAAGATCAGGAAGGCTCCAGGACCAGACGGTGTGTCCCCCTCCTGCCTGAGAGTCTGTGCTGAACAGCTGGCCGCCATCTTCACGCAGATCTTCAACACATCGCTGGAGCTGTGTGAAGTGCCCTCATGCTTCAAAAGCTCCACCATCATCCCAGTCCCAAAGAAACCCGCCATCACAGGACTCAATGACTTCAGGCCCGTCGCCCTGACGTCTGTGGTCATGAAGTCCTTTGAGAGACTGGTTTTGAGCCACCTGAAGGACATCACAGGCACCCTGCTGGACCCCCTGCAGTTTGCCTACCGGGCCAACAGGTCGGTGGATGATGCAGTCAACATGGGTCTGAACTACGTCCTGCATCACCTCGACTCCCCGGGGACCTATGCTAGGATCCTGTTTGTGGACTTCAGCTCGGCTTTCAACATCATCATCCCGGACATTCTGCACCAGAAACTCACCCAGCTCACAGTGCCGGCCTCCACCTGTCAGTGGATTACCAACTTCATGACTGACAGGAGACAGCAGGTGAGGCGGGGGAGCACTACATCCAGCATTCCGGACAATCAGCACTGGCGCCCCCCAGGGGTGTGTTCTCTCCCCACTGTTCTTCTCCCTCTACACCAATGACTGCACCTCAGGGGACGCTTCTGTGAAACTCCTGAAATTTGCAGAGGATACCACTGTCATCGGTCTCATCGAGGACGGAGACAAGTCTGCTTACAGACGGGAAGTGGAACAGTTGGCTCTCTGGTGCAGTCAGAACCATCTGGAGCTGAACCCGCTCAAGACTGTGGAGATGACAGTGGACTTCAGGAGAAGCCCCACTTCACTCCCCCCCTCACCATTCTGAACAGCACAGTGTCTACTGTGGACTCCTTCAGGTTCCTTGGATCCACAATCTCTCGAGACCTGAAGTGGACCTCCCACATAGACACAATCAGAAAGAAGGCACAGCAGAGGATGTACTTCCTGCGTCAGCTCAGGAAGTTCGACCTGCCCCAGGAGTTGCTGATCATATTTTACACCGCCATCATCCAGTCTGTTCTCTGCACCACCATCACTGTCTGGTTTGGATCTGCAACCAAACTGGACAGACACAGACTGCAACGGACTATAAGGACTGCAGAAAAAATCACTGGTGTCGACCTTCCCCCCATCCAGGACTTATACCAGTCCCGGGCCAGGAAACGGGCAGGTAGTATCACTGCAGACTCCTCACACCCCGGACACAAACTTTTCAAACTCCTCCCCTCTGGCAGGCGTTACAGATCACTGTACGCAAAAACAACCCGCCATAAGAACAGTTTCTTCCCCCAGGCTGTCACTCTGATGAACGCTAAACAGTCACACAGTATCAGACCTGTCACGGTGAAATGACTCTAAACCACAGTCACTGTGAATATACATATATGTATATATATATATATTATTTAATTTAAATGATCAATATACACACACTTATTTATGTAAATACTGTAATTGACATCTTAATTGACCCATCTGTCACATAACTGCATTTTACTTATCATGTTACTTCAGCATCTTTTGCACTATGCACCACTGCATTTTCATGTTTAGTCATGTAAATATTAGTCTTTTCTTATTATGTTTATTGTTGATATTTAATGTTGTACCTGTACATAAGAGAGCACAGTTCACCAAAGTTAATTTCCTTGTGTGTGTAAGCATACCTGGCCAATAAATCTGATTCTGATTCTGATTCTGAGGAGAAGCTTCTTCTATAACCACTGTGTGACCATACAACCTGCCAAGGCCAAATTTTCTCTCAATTATAAATAATGAAAGACCAGATAAGTTGCAGTTAAAACTATTAATTACTCTAACAGAAAACAAATGTTGCCTATACAGTACCTGTGTTCTGATTTGCGTTCCGATGGTTCAGTTTGTTTCTACTTGAAGACATTCTTCAGGCCTGCTGCTCTGGCCTCCCTCTCTCCTGCTACAACACGCACACTCAGACACACAAAACCCACCTTGTGCATGCCAACCGTTTCGCGATCCTTTCCAGCACACATATACACACACATTCATACAGTATGTAAACATCCAGAGACAGCCTGTTCCCCTCTGAGTGAGTGCAGCAGAGCGCAAGCTGCTTAATAACTGGCAATGATGGGCTGCTCGGTCCCAGTCAGAGACCAACCTGAAGCGGTATGCCCGGGATGTCAGCTCCACTCACATCAATTACCACTGACTGCCAGCCTGCCTGCACCACAGCACTGACTGACAACTAGATAGCACTCTCACTTCTGTGAGCTATGGTGACTTTGGATTCAGGTTTGTGGTCGTCACAATGTCAAACACCTGCTCCCACAGGTGTCAAGTAGCCATTCAGCTTCAGAAGGGTCTCTCCAGGGCCTGTTTACTGTGGGTGAGGTGTTCTCTGAGGTTACACAGGGAGGCTAAACTTAGACAGGTGGTGGTTTAATTTTGGAAAATATGAGAAAACTAAAGGGAGGAACTATGTTTTTGGGTACAATTGAAATTACAACAAAGGAAAAGTATTCTCTGTAACAATGTTATCCAGTGATCTACACACTAATGAGGCCAAAGGGTAAATAAGAGATTTGTCACAGGTGTACCTGGGTTTAAAAAAACCTTCATCATGTAGCTGAGCAGCCTCTTGCAAAGTCGAGGTGGTTGCCAAGCAAGAAAGACAATCAACTAACCAAAAATGCAAGGGATTAGATGGGTTAGTTATAATCCAGTGGGTTAGTGTAAGCACCAGCAAACTTCAAAGAACGTGTTCTGTTTGAAATTCTTAAATATTCAGTTTGGTGAATGTGCAGCAAAAACAGTTTAGCCCATGAAAATCACTGCAAGGAAACCAAAAGCATGGTAGCATCACATGCAATGCACCAAAAGCTAATTTACGAAGAAAACTTAGTGAAATATGGGTTCTGTCAACCACAAGCAATAATTCACAAGTAAAACCAAAGAAAATAACTACACATAGGTGGATAAGCTGGAGTTGGAGCCAAGAGCAAATCTTGGCAGCCAATCCATGAGGCACCATGACTAATGCATCGCCCACAAGAAGATCTGTCAGACTGCAATAAAGCCCATACCTCACTCTGGAAAATAGTGCTTTAAACAAACTTCATCCAACTGTTGTCAAACGCATGCTAGAAAGATATGCAAAGCATTGAGTCGGGCTTCAACTCGACTTAAGGTGAACCATGCTATATGAGTAGCAGGCAGGCTTCTCAATTCATTATGCTAACATCGGGTTGTAAGTGCATGGATCCTCCTTAAAGGGCAAAAACAGAATCTTGTCTGGGTAAAACCAATCAAGTAAGTAAAAAAAAAAGAACTATTAATGCCATTATCTAGACTCTCTTACTGGAGCCATATACGCACACAACAAATGAAAGGTGCTGTCCTGATTTATAACTGTAGCTTTTCTTGTCAGTTAAAATAACATCAGTTCAACCAGCTAGAGTGGACAAGCTGGCAACTTTCTAATGGAAACGGGTGTCAGTCATCACTAACTTTAAGACTGTGAGGCCAGACTAATGATTAGGTTGTCATTATTACAATAAGATCAAAAAAATGGCTGATTTTGAATTAATATTGTTTTTGTCTGGTTTTTTTTTCAAGAATAGTGTTTTAATTATGCTAAAGGTGATTTCTGGTGTTATTTTAAACATGTTCAAAAATGTCCTCTAAAAGACCCAAACAAACAGTGAATACATCAGACTTTACCACAATACAGCTTGGTAGCCACAGTTTAATATACTTCTCATTATACCTCGTAACTCCACTGTTCACTAAAAAACTATTGAAATGACTCAGTAATTACATTTTTGTAATATCTGTGGGGTAGCTGTGAGTGGAGAAGCAGTCCCATGTTTGCATTGCTTCTCTAGTTTGACGAGCTGTGGGAAATATAGTGTTATATGTTTTACGTCTTATATATGTTATTGCAACAGCTCAATGCAATGCTGAAGTTTGGTAAACCAGTTCTCCCATTGTAAGGTTATGAGAGTGATTCCTGTGGGTGTGTATATGATCAGGAACCCCGGGCCTTGGTATACATGTTCTGCTCCTATTGTTCTAGCAGCCCCCTCAATAAGGCTGTTCAGTTGAGTCGGGATTTCCACAAGGTCCATGTTGATCACATCTGGCCCTGCTCTGGCACGGACCCTCAATGATAGAGAGCACGAGGGTCTCCCATCTCTCCAGACTCTAATATACAAGACCTGCTCCTTTTGAAATTGACTGTGACCTCTGCCACACTTGCAATGGACTAGTGCTCTCCAGTGTATGGGATTTCTGATCTCTCTCAGTGGTCCTCTCTGCTCTCTTATCAGCCATGTTCTATTTTTCTGCTGGGATATTAAAGTGTGCACAGTGACATTGGCACACTCATGAACACTCGCTGCTTACACAGATATTGAGGCACACACATACACAGAGACACACACTCTGAGGCGGCCAGACATGTTCGATTATAATGCACACATGCTGCGCTTAAACATGAAGTTATAAACATTTAAGACAAGCTTATATGAAGTGTGTCTCAGTCTAATAACTCCTTTATTTTTTTGTTTTTACTCAGCAGAAAAAAATATTTGAATCTGCTACAGTGGTCTGCTGTCATAATGCGCATTCAGTGAGGATACTACACTACACTTTTGGACAGGATATATATGGCAGTAAGGGCTGCATGGCAAGGACAAAAGAAGTCTCAGTGTGTAGCATAAAGGGACATTAACTCACACATGAATACACAGATGGATATTTTGATTAATTATAGCGCACACACAAATGCCCACATGTGACAGCTAGCATTTGTGTATATGGATTCATGCAATGCCCACTCGTCGCTGTCACATCCTGTTCAGGCCGTTGGTGTTTTTGTGCATTCTTCTAAATGTCAGACATCGTGTGCATACTTGTGTGTTTTAGCTCGTGTCAATATCTTTGTTGCTAAAGGTGCGCGAGTGTGTTGGAAAAGAGGGGTAATAAATCATGATCTGACTGTGGACGTGGCTGGGTAGGAAACCTCACGCTCCTGTTGCCACCTCAGGCTACTTCTGCCCTATACCAGCCAACCACCGCCACATTTCGCACTCGCTCTAGTCAACAGGGGAAAGTGTAAATGGATTAATATAGTTAGACCCCTAATGCCACAGATTACCGTGCACTGCAGCCTAATGTGAAATGTATGTGTTGCTGCAGGAATGATTGGAAAAGCTGTTGATAGATAGAATGTTGCATTAAAGAGCAGGCAATGCTATCAGGGTTTACAGGCTGACATTGGAATAACATATTACTGCATCACACATGTGCAAGGGAGCAGGTCTTTACATAACCGTGCATACACTGCGTGCAGCAGTTACTTTCAGTTTAAACTGAATGGCAAAGTTTTTGCGGCTGCTTTTATTCCTCCTCGCCTGTGATTTTGAGTGCTTTTTTTGACTTCAAAGGCAACAAGCAAAGAAAGAAAATAGCACTGAGTTTTGTGTACCTGCTCTGCCTCCAGGAGACATGCAGATGCTTTGTGTGAAGAGCTGAGCAGATTAGCACTTCATTACCGTGCTAGATTGTTTAACGAAGACACTCAGGGAAAAGAGAGGCAACTGGATTATGACCAAGCCATGTTTTCCATTTAGACAGGATTATTACTTCAGACTGCACTGGGAATACGACTTCAAACTGGGGAAAACACCAATCAGCCAATCATCTCATGGTACCCAAACTGTCTTGTCTTATGAGGCCTGGAGTGACAGAAAGCCTCTGCCAACAACACAAAAGTTAAACAACTCATCTGTACGTTGACTCTCAGTGCAAAGACACTATTAGACAACTAATTGAGTGGTATGCATGTTTAGTATCTACTATTTAAGGACCAACAACTTTGTATCCTTGATGCATAGATTATCTGAGTTCAGATGTTGATTATACTGTAAATATTTTCATTTTTTCAAAAGAATATCAAATTGGAAATACATTTATCTGACCACTGGAATAATGTTAATGTATTATCAGTAATGTTAGTATATACAAAGCCTTAATATAGTTCAATTAAATCTACACAGACACATACATATATACATGCTACTTCTGCATTTGGTTAACAAATTTGGTAACAAATCCAAACAATCTTTATCATTTTTCTGTCTTGTTATAACCTGGATGAGAAATTATCATTCTCTGAATGAGAAACCTGTGAGCATATATTCATAAAGCAACAACCTGCCCCTCTCCAGAAGCACCATGAAGTGTCATCATTGTATGCTGAGCAAAAGGAGGAAATGAAAATAGAGATGAGGTCCAAATGCAGTGACAGGAAATTAGTTCTGTTTGTCCTCTGTGGCACCAAGTACTTCATCAAACCTGTGCATCTGAGAGATACACTGTATATGTTACAGGGCCTCTGCGCCCTCAGGAAGCGTGTGCATAACTATGAGGAGACAACCTGACATGACAGCAATAGGCACGTAATTATCCTCTTCCTCACTGGGGCCTTATTGCAGACACAATAGATCACACATACACATGTGAACAGAGGCATGAATATAAATGTCTACATTTAAATAAAAACATTCATGCAATCTAAACAAGAGACGCTCTATTCAGACGCTAAAATGGCTTACAGAATTACTTCAGTTATACTGTTGGAACTACAGTTCTAAATACTGAAACCTTAAAAGAATTATAAATATGTGTTTCGGAAAACACCCAACACTTGCTCACACTCATGTTTTTGAAGAGGAACCACAAAGCCCCACATATTCCTAACCATTTTTTATGTTTGCGGGTGTAAGTATGTGTCCATATGTGGTAGTTTATGTTTTTATTCTCCTTCACATTTTCCTTTCATCCTCTGTGTCTCACGGGAAAGACGAGGGAGAGGGAGACTGCAGCGTTTAAAGTGGGCCGTCACTCAGTCTCCCTGGAGTTTCCCATCCTGTAGGAATCTCATTATCAACAACCGCTGGCACATCAGAGACAAGGGATGCAAGTGTGTGTATATGCACACAAAAAAAGAGTGTGTACATAGGGTGTTGATGTGTATAACATAGAAAGCGACAAAAAATGGTAAGAGAGGAAGAGAGGAAAGGGAGTGCCCGCACACAAGAGGCCATCGTTTTGTAGAATCTGAAATACTAACATGTCTGCAAGGAGCCATTTTACTCATTATGAACAATACTGTGTGTAGAAGACTCCTAGACGTATAGCTTTATGCACAGCCAGTGCACAGACTGAGTGTTAGCAGGCCTAAACAGAGGAGAGACTGTGTTGAACTGATTGTTCACACTTTGTTAACCACAATGCTGACTGCAGAACACACATACTGCGTTGTACAACAGGTTATAAACTACAACAAGATGCAGTTTACATCCATCAGTGTTTCCCTCAGAATGACTGGGTGAGTAACTGCGGCTGAGACAAATTGTGTGGGATTATTTTGAACATTAACATAGAGCAGGAGGATGTGTCCTTAAGTCTTTCAAATTCCCTGTGAGTGTTGCTTGGAAAGCACAATCACAAAAATGGGACAGACCTTAGCTAACCCTCAACCTTTGACCAAAACAATGTCATGAGTTGATCGTTGAGTCAAATTTAAAGACATTCCCTCAAGGTATTTCTGGTGTATAACTTTCACAATAAACAAAAACACAATGATGAGAGGGAATCTCCAGCTGATTACTGATATATATGTAACGAAATTGAATTTGACCTTAAGGGCAATAAACATATCAACACTTTTACTCATCCCATCAGATATTGGTGTGAAATTGTTTTAATAGGCTTATGAACTCTGGAGTTGGTGCCAAAGTTGTTTAGGATAGATCACAGTGGCTTTTGAACTTTAATCTCTCATAGACAATATCTCATCAGTTAAAGTAGGGATTAGTGTTGAATTTCAAGACATTCCTTCGATGTGTTCTGAGCTATTGCATTGAAAAGAATATAAGACTGGCAGAAGGAGGTACATCTTGAAAAAAATAAAGCCTCCAGCCACAGATAGCTAACCTGATCAGTTGAAAGCTAGGTAACTGGTTACTTCACCCTCATGCTGCAACAGCATTCCATGTAATGTTTCCTCTCTTCCATAAAGGGATTACTGGACCTCAAGTCAATAGTAAACAGATTAGACTGAGCTACGTGTTTTAGAAGACACCATAGGAATAGACCAGCAGCTCTAATCCCACTAAAAACATACTCTCCCTTTTGATTTAAGACACCTTGCATGAACTTATTTAATAGAATATTTCAAACTATAGATTTTATGGTGGTTAAATGTGAGATTTAAATTTCATGGTTAATGATAAGATAACTGGTTGCATGGTGGTGCAGTGGTTAGCCCTTTTGCCTCACAGCGAGGAGGTTCCTGGTTCGAATCTCTGTATGACAGGAGCTGCTCTGTGTTGGGTTTGCATGTTCTTCCTGTGCATGTGTGGGTTCTCTCCGGGCTTCCTCCCAAACACCAAAGACATGCTCAACAGGTTCATTGGAGACTCTAAATTGCCCGTAGGTGTGAATATGAATGTGACTGGTTGTCTGTCTCTATATGTCAGCCCTGTGATTGACTGCCGAACAGTCCAGGGTGTACCCCGCCTCTCGCCCAATGACAGCTTGGATTGGCTCCCCCGCGACCCTGAACGGTAGAAAGCGGTAAAGATAATGGAATGGATGATGAGAAAACTATCATGACTTGCTTACAGAAAAATGATGATTGATGATACCATAATAATCTCATTAATATTTAAAAAAAAAAAAATGTTTTTAAAGTGTCCTCATGAAAAATGTTTTGGTTCAAACAGAACATAAGTTTCCATGTTTATGTATCTGCCACAATGATATTGGTTTATCACATTTAAGAATACCCACTTGCAAATTAAGACATATAAATGATGAGGAAATCATGTTAAACTGCTATTTTCTAAGCATTGAAAACTTGTACCGTCTGTAGATTTACATCTGAGGTGTCATTGTGTTTTAAGTTGTGCTGCTTAGCTTATATCTCCAGTAACACATCTACTTTCACAATCAATTACTCGAGAATCCTTCTTCACATGGGTGAATCGCACAACTATCATGTAGTTGAAAAAATACCACAATGGCAATGATTTAGGCAGTGGTCTAGATTAAAATGAATATTGCTATAATTGGGAAATATATTACAATGACCCATACACCAACACCATTAAGTATGCCAATTTACCTCTACCTGTGATATGCATGCACACACATACACATATACACCCTTACACACAGTCAAGCCGACCAGCAAAGAAGGTGCTTCTGAGCAAAGTTAATTAAAAGGTTAAAAGTAGCTGCAGGTTTAAATTGTAAGTTAATGGTTTAAAATTTCAGATAAAGCCTTGTGTAAGGATTAAAATGACCTTTTTGAGAAAATCAGAAATGTCCGCCAGTTCTGAAAAAGCTGGTGAAATGACCTCAATGCCTCCCTACCCAACCAACTGCACTTACACTTTTGTTGCTATCCCTTATCTTGGTCTGAAAGGTAAAGACAGTGGCCATTTTCTTCCCCTGTATCATAAAGCCATTGGGGATGCTATCGAGCCTGGAGCAGGCATGTGAGCACATGATGTATAAATACATTTTCTCCTCAGAGGTACAGGCCTGCGCAGATGGGGGAACATTTTAACGGAAGTTAGCTTATCAGGCCTGCCTTATCTCCCTCTGACAGTTTGTAAAGAGCAAAGGAGCAAGAGGGAGAGCGAGGCAGAGAAAGGAAGAGATCGAGAGAAGGAGAGAGAGAGAGGAACAGCTACGGGTCAAAAAGCCACAGGAGTGTTGGCTGTGTCAGGTTCACAGCCTGTCACAAAGCACACAGCTGGGGACTCACCTTGATCAGGAGAACCAAAGTTGACTGAAAATGTCTGCTTCCCTTTTTTCACCTCGACTCATACTACAGTAAATGCTCAGGTTTGTCCTTTGAAGATCGGCAGATTGTTAGCTACTTTTGTGAATCTTACATATTTGAGCTTGATTTAGATGTCATCCATGCATCCAATCAAATCATCTACATTCAACCTCTTCATCAGAAATATCTAACCATAACTATTTTTTAACTTTTCTGTTTTACTTTTCTTGAAGGGTTATATGTCTTGTAACATTCTCATTATGCGGTCATACAATACTAAACATGCAGCATTAGTGAAACTTTGTTGTGGAATTTATTAAAACAAATGAGCGTGATAGTAAGAATGACTTCTAAAATTGCTGACTCTGGCTGTAACATCTCAGCCTTATTTGGTTCATTAAACTGAGAAGGTGAGAGCTAGAGACGGGGGCTGGCATACCGATCTCAATGAGCCTGCTGCCAAAGGTCACTCCCATAAAGCCACTGTGGGAGCTCATCCAGTGCTAGTGAAAGCAGAATGTCTTGCCACTTCTTTTAAGTATAAACCCAAAGACCAGTGTTAAAGTTGGCAGCTATTTTAGATTGTTGCGATATTTGCCAGCACAGTATTTCACTTTGTGTTTAACCCCTCCACATCTTTACTTCAGCTGCACTCAGCCTCTCTAGGATTCTCTTTTTATACCCAACCGTGTCACTAACCTGTTACTAGACAACATAATTAACTGGAAGATGTTCCACCAGCTGTTTTCTTTCCACCTTTTTCAGTCTTTTGTTGCCACTTCCACAACTTTTCTGAAAGGTGTTGCAAGTAAAATTTTTAAATAGGTATATCAATTTCCTAAAACAGTGAAATTCTTCAGTTTTAGCATTAGATATGTTGCCTTTGTGCTATTTCCAATTAATTATGTGGTTTGGATGTTTGGCTAATGATCCTGTTCTGTTTTTAATTATTAGTATTTTTTTTTAAGATTTATTTTGGGATTTTTGTGCTTTTAATGTAGAGATAGGACAGTGGATAGAGTCGGAAATCAGGGAGAGAGAGTAGGGAATGACATGCGGGAAAAGAGCCACAGGTGGGATCGAACCTGGGCTGCTTGCTTGGAGGACTACAGTCTACATACAGGAGTGTACACACCTCCTGCTCTCTACCTTGCAACACATTCACCTTCCCTCTCTCCTTCTTGTACTGTGACAGACTGATTAGGTGCACAGGGGTGTAAAATATCATGGATTTTGAATGTCAGACAGACCATCAACAATATTTGGTCAAATCCCAATCGTTTACAAAAACAAAACATACATGTTGTCTGAGTTTGTATTATCAAAGCTCGTCAAAGTCTCGTCTTTGTTGTGGAAAAACGGTCGTTGAAGAACATTCATCTTCATATTTTTTTTCGTTAACGAATTGAACACTGCTGGAGACTCTGACAACTTGCAAAGGAATCACTAAACAATCAAATATGTTCATCCATCGGTTTATTGGCTTTATGGGTGACTTAATTTGAAAAATAGTTATTAGAGTAATTTGAAGAGATAGGTTGCTGGGCCTTTTAAATGTTCATCAAAGAACAGAAACTACCCTGAAAATCAAACTAAATAAGCATAGGCATTGTTGCCAATGTCCAATTATACGATGGATTAGCAAAAAAAATCACAAGATTATATCTTGATATTTTGGATGACAATCTGGGTAATTTATAGAAAATAAAACAGTACTTAGCAAATCTTGAAGCAAGTAGCTTATTTACAAGTCATGTTATCAACTACAGAATTGTAAGGAAGTAAAAATGTAGAAGGACACAGAGTTCAGTGTTTGTGTGGTCTAAAGATGGATAATAACTCCCCTTAACTAATCACATCACTGTGACTGGAGTCAAAGTTAGAGACTCCGTTCCGCAGGTAACTAGTCACCTACGGGCTGATTTATTTTCCAGAGGGCTGATTTATTTTTTGCTTATATCTGTAAAGAACCTTCCATCTGGCGGAGCACAAAACCATCAACACTGTAATTAAAATGCAATTACCACCTCTCTCCTCTTCCAGTTACACAGTAATCCCTGAGAAGTCTTTCCATCTGTGCCATACATACACACTCTTAAACACATGCAAACACACACACTCATTCAATCTGACACACACACACACACACACACACACACACACACACACACACACACAGACACGCACATGCACACGCACACACACACACAGCAAAAACACATTTCTTTTCCTCAATCCTCAGCACACTTTCAGTTTGCCGCCCTTGTCAGCACTTCAGGACAACACAACACTGTCTTACAGCTTCCAAATCTGCTGTTCGACTAAGCTTACACTGCAAAGCCTATCTGTTTCTGCACAAATCACCTTCTCATCCTGCTGCAGTCTCCTCCCTCTCACCATGGCTCCTTCAGTCCTACACAACTCATTTAAACCCCCTACTATTCCATAAGAGACACTGTGCAGGGGAAAAAAGGGGGGAAATACTGTCACTTATGATACTGGGTTCAATATTCACTTACCTATTGTAGTGAAAGAAAAATCATAATACTACAAATATGTTTCATTAGATGTTTTTTTTTGTTTACTGAGTGCCAGGGTTTGTAGATTTGGTGTCAATGTTCACATTTTGGTCTTGGTTAAGTTGTTGCCTCTTATCTAATAACAGGGGACTTTGATTTTTTTACGAGAAATAGTTCCATGTTGTTTTTTTGCGGTATTAAATGCAGACAGATTTGAAAAGCTGTGCTTGTTTGTTTGAGATGAAAAACACTTTTACCCACAGTGTAGTCAGAGATCAAAGAACACTTTTTGTCCACATCTGTACTACAACTCAGGTAATCATACCAAACATTTTTATAAGATACCAAGTCCTTGTGATACACATTTGAAACTACACTTTACCATCTTTTTTCTCAAATGCACTGGTATGGGATGGTATGGGATGGTGTGCAGCCTAATCATTGTTGCAGTTAAACTATTTGGGATTTCTCGCCATGAAAAACCTCAAACTTTTTAAATACCAAAAGAAAAGCACAGAGATCAAGGTGGAAAGACATGAATGTGTGTTTTCTGTAAGTGTGTCTGTGTGTCTTCTTTGCACATATGAATGCACATGTGTGTGTGTTGGAGGGATGGGTATTGAGCTCTCCCTCTAGATATAAAACCTTAATTACTTCTGACTAAAACTGTAATTAAAATAAATCACAGCTGCAGCCTTACCTGTGTGTGTTACATATGTCTGCGCACGTGTTGGTGCCCGAGCGTGTCTGTGTGTGTGTGCCACTACATTGGGACCTTAGTGAGTGTCACAGATAAATCACCTCACACACGCAGCTCACCAGCACGGGGAGGTTGGGACTGGGGGGGGGGGGGGGGGGGGAGAAGAGAGATTAGAGAGGGAGGGTGCAGAGGGAAGGAGATATTTGGTGAAAAGAATAAAAGCAACAAATATGAAGGGATGGAAAGATAAGAATACATATGTTATCATCACAATAATTAGAGCAGGCAATCACTATTGGTGAAAATACAGTTAGCTTACAAGTAGATGATTTTCTTTTTTAAAGAACATTTAAATAAAACTGATTCCCCTTTTTATTTATACAGAGTAAAGCCTCCTTACTCTGAAAAGTTAAATATGACCATCCTTTTTCTCCTCAAAAAACCTCACTGAGGCGAAATCAAAGGATTTGAATGCTGTACAACTAGATCAAAGTTATACCCTGTACCAAAGAGCAGATAGTTCAACAACTTCCCTGCAGTTTCCATGCAGTCATGAAACACACTTTCATTGCTATCACCTGTGCATGTGAAGGCATAGAGGGAGGTGCAGGAGGAAGAGCTGGGATGACAAATAGTCGGCAGCTGAAGCCATTGGGGTTAAACACAATTGTTGTTGCAGAAAGAGGACATTATTGGAACTGGCTTTGCCACCATGGGCAACCCTGTTGAATAGCTTTTTCTCTTCTCCCAGGCTAGCAATGATTTCCCTCTGCACACACTAACACACACACATATACACACTTAAGTGGAGAGGGATCTACAATAACCCGTGGGAATTTAGTAGGTGTCAAAACAGACAGAGTTCAGTGAGTCAGGGTGCAGCAGGTGATGTAGTTGAAGGGTGAGGTGTTGATCCCAATACTGATGTAGTACAATGACTTTGCATAACAGCTGATCTTTTCGAGGGAGTCCATAAAAAGTCACCCATAGTAATCTAATCACCCTTCCATATGGCTCAGCCCACCTTATCAGTGCCTCCACAATAACAAGAGAGGAAGAGCTATTTGTTTCCAGAGTCTATTCAACACCTGGCTCCAGGGACATGCACTGCCCTAAATGAGATAGCCTTCACTGGTCGGTTTAACCTTTACAAGCTTTCCTCACAGACAACACGATGTGCAAAATCAAAACTGACTTAATGAAATAAAAGAAACATCTGATCTGAATTAATGTTCCCCATTTACACAGCCACAAGTGTTTGAGGCATGAAACTGGTGAATTAACATAGAAGTGAGTAAAGGAACAATTAGCACTTGTGTGACACCTGCTTTGATTTTACACGACACAAAAACCTTTTTATCTGAGTGAACTGTGCAGGGAGGAGGAAAAACAGCTTTGATTTTGGGAGGGGGTAGACATATTGATTTTTCTTGACATTGGGCTCTCCTTGGCATCAGAGGTGCTCTTTCCTCTCAGCTCTGATTACCTGTGTGCAGTGTAAGCTGGGCTTTTTAATCTATCTGTACAGATAAAATAATGGTAAGAAACCACCTGTTCCTTTAATAGGAGAGCACCTCAAGCAAGCTATCAAGCTCTTATCGGGGTCAATGGAGAGAGAGCAGCAGAATGTATGTGAATGTCAAGCAGTCAATAGAGCAACACAATACACTAGCTATTTTCTAATAAACAAAGAAGGCTGAATGGGAGACTTTTTTTCTGACTAGATCTTAAAACAAGAGATGGGACCGATCCGATCTAATATCGGCATTGTGTCAGATATTGAAGTAATTTATGTATCGGATATCCGACTAAGGGTGCCGATACACGTCACAAATCCAAGAAGTCTTGCTTTAAAAACATTCAGACTAAACTAAGAGCCCACAAATACCCCACCAGCCATTTTGGACGCCCCTCTGTTTGCCAGGCAAAAATCAAACTAACAGTGATGGAAGCGAGCAAGGAAACTGGTTGAGATATAACTGATTCTGCTCAACCTAAAAAGCCTCAGCATTTTTCTAATAAGATCCACAACCAGAAATGTGGTAAAACTAGGATACATATTAGAGATGCTTTTAAAAAGAAGAAAGGTTTCAAGACCAATGCAGAGATGGCTAAACGCTGAAGCTTCACATCAACTCATTGATTTTGAACTGCAGTACCAATTTTAAACACGAGGTGTCAGAGTTATATATTAGGCCTTTTAGAGCCATTAATGATATTTGAGGATATCAGCCAGTCAAACGACTATATTTTCAGTGTTGCGGTATGGACCATGTCTACCAAGGTTATCTCCATCAGGGTGGAGCTATCACTGCACCAACAGCAAGGATAAGCAACATGTTACGCAGACTTTATTGTAACTGAACCAGATTTTTTCTGTCTCGATGGTAGCTAGAGATAACTAAAGAATGTATGGTTCTGCAGTTTTTAATGTATTCAAGTGTATGTCAACATATATTTCACCCAATTAAATGGATAAACCAAAGCTGCAGCTCCTTTCTTCAGAGCTTCACTTTCCCCAGCAGGGCACCTGCCTGGCACTCTAAATCAAGACAGAGCTGTTGTCAGCCATGTGGAGGGGACAGGGAGCGTGTTAGCTCAACCAGATTGAATTAAGCTGAATCCCCCAAAGATCCACATTCAGGCAGGATTCAGGTCAACTTTGAGATGACGAGCAGTGCTGTATTGATTTCTCCCAGTTCCCAGTTCCCAATCATATTACTCTTCTTGTGCCAGCTAATTCAATTCCCTAACAGACAGTTCGCAATTCAGTTCATAATTACGGTGATACCAAATTACAATGTATCTTACCAAAGAAATTGGATTAGGGGCTTCAAACTGTGCTGTTTGATTACATCAAATACCTTTTGTTGGGTGGGTTGTGACAAATTCGGCAGTGTGTGCTCACAGAGGCATAATGTGTCGAACCAACCCAGCTGGGGAAGTAATGTAACTACAACTGTTCTCACAAATTAGATTGATGTCATGAATAAATTAAATATTCCTCTTGCAAAGGGACCATTGTTACATTAAGATTCCTGCATAAGTTTTCAAAATAACTTAATGACTACCCCTCCCTTTGTCAAACTTTCACTTTCCACTCTATATACCACAAGAGGCCGTATAGTGTGTCATGTAGGTCCATTTCTGGCTTTCACCTGAAAGTCATGGTAAAGGGCAGATGGCTCTGTACTGACAAGGAGCTCAGACTGCAGCATTGATTTGTTTACTAATAGCTGATGGAAACCCTAGAGCGCCTCTCCTCTTTACCACCAGCCATGGGGATATGAATAATTAATGGCTTTTTAGGTCTTTTTTTAACTATAGAAGGATTACTGAAAGTCTATTCAGTAATGTAATACAAACACTTTTAAAGGCCTTTTCATGCCTGCCACAGATATACTTCTGGAAATCGGCCTCTCCTTCTTTTCTCTCTAAGGCCTTGTGGAAAGCCGTTCACAGTTTGGGGTTGTGGTGGTGATAAGGCGGCATATGAGGAAGCTCTAAGTGCCACTTGTACATTAATCTACAACTTTAATTATGGCAAACTAATCCATTCTTAGTAAATCTCCAAAAATGTCATTTTCCAAGGATTCTTATTATCAAAAATATGATAAACTTCTACATAGTGTGTTATTTGAGCAAATGGTACTGTAAGCAAGTTTTGCAAACAAATAAAACAAGTGTTCATTCTCTCAGCATTATTTGGAGTGTAATAATAGCGACTGCACTTAATAATGTCTGCCAAATGTCACTTTGCTTACATATACACTAAGCGACAAACAATGGATGAGAAATAATTTCATCTCGAGATAAACCCCAAAAAGCAGAGACAAAGATCTTGCACAGAAAACAGAACACTTTAATCTTCCTTCCCCCACGGCTAAAGACAGACAGACAGCGAGATACAGAGATGGAAAAAATAGAGACTGAAAACAGGCAGACTGATATAGACATTGACATAATTGAATGTGACTTATTCCCAGCATAAACCCAGCCCTGTGTCCATCTGTAGGCAGGCCTGGACCCACCGCAAGCACCACCAACGACAGCCAAACTCTCACTCATCCACCACTCACTAACCCCACACACCACACTCACACACACACAAAGAGAACATCTGGAGTGTGCACCAGTGGACCTAGCCCAGTGCCAACCTGCCTAATAGCCTATGGAGTCAATTATAAGAGGGGAGAAATGTTCTGGCTTAATCACTAATGGTGCCATCTGGCAAATGGCAGATTTTAGAGAGTAACTTTCTTCTTCTTACCTGGTCATCTGGGGATGTCTCATCTGATCATTGGCCTGTTTTTGGCGCAGTGGACTAGAACCAAAGAGAATAAACTGTTTTTTCATATTTTAATGAACTTTTTTAGAGGGAACTAGCTAGCTACACTGACGCATGACTTTTTTGTGTTTAAATAAAAGCAACATTTTCTTTTTATTTCTTCATAAAAAAAAAACTCCTTTTAGGGAGCGGGGGAATTGTTGTGAATTAAGTGTGTCGCCTAATTTGACAGAGCTATTAAAAATATCATCTTGCTCTTTTTTTGTTTGTTTGTTTGTGTCTGTTGCATAATTAACTGTCTGACCCCACATTTAGTAACAGTTTTTCAACAAGAAACTACAGGCAGCATTTCTTGTTCTTTGGGGGTTGAGGTTGATATAAAGAACAACTGAGTTGATTTCCTGCTTTTGTGAAATTCTGAACTTTCCTACAACTGTGTGGCATTTTAACTCAACACAAAACTCTATTGCCCAGAGCACATTGCAGCAGTATCAATTTCCCCTCTACAACAGATGATATTTTAACAAATATGCTCCGGCAACAGCCTGTAGAGCTGAGAGGTGCAAGGTTATTTATTGAGACCTGGGGGAGTGATGGCAGGGGCAAGCGGGAAGGCAGGCGGGCAGGCAGCAGATGAGGAGACGCAGAGATTGTCCTAAAAACACAGGGGACTGGAGACAGTCCGGAGGCAGAGGGAAAAGGACAAGTGTAGGATGGTTTGGGAGCAGATAGATTGAAAAACACATTTACTTAGCGTCTGGCATAGCAGTGCTCACAAATCCAGCTTGGCATGAAGGACAATTTGGAACCAACACAGGCAGACCTCTAAATGAAGGACATCAAAGGGGATGAAATAGTCAGTGAGAGAGAATTAACTATCTGTGGAGATGTTCCGTTTAGATCAGAGAATATCACTGTTTAGCATTTTGAATAAATGCAACACC
This sequence comes from Labrus mixtus, assembly GCF_963584025.1. Taxonomy (NCBI): domain Eukaryota; kingdom Metazoa; phylum Chordata; class Actinopteri; order Labriformes; family Labridae; genus Labrus; species Labrus mixtus. The sequence goes on along the minus strand of NC_083614.1, from coordinate 18,141,824 downwards.
CTCTTTCTGTAAACTCTTGTCTTTAAGGTCAGCAAACAAATATTTGATGAACAAAATCTGTAGAAGACATTTGTGAAGTCAGTCATGTTAAATGTTTGGGCCTGGTGTATTGTGCTTATTTGAAGCTGTTTAAAAAAAGGGGCATCATAATCAACAACATATCTACAGGTGTTTTTAGTCATTCTAAAAAGATATACAGAATGCTTGTAGAATATGTTTGATATTCACAAGTAGACACATGTCTGTTGGTCTATTGCTGCCACAAGTCAGAGTCTTGTACTTTGATATTTAAAAGGGCACAGTACCGTTGTTCAAGAAGATCATGTGCTTAATGGCATATAGTTGAGAGCGCCCTTCGCGTCAGAGTTTTTTCTTCTTCTCTTTCTTTAAAAAGCCATACACGTAGAGGGGGTTCTCATGAAATCATAACCATAATGTGGCCAGATGGAAGCAGCACACAAGCTTGGATACGATTATGATTGTGGTAATTTAGTTTGGGAAATGCCTGAACAAGCATGTTCACAAAAAGGGGGAGCTTAAAAAAAGCATACATAGTCTTGCATTGCAGTTGCCATTTCTAATGAATTTTTTTTTTTACATAGTAAATTGGCAACAAAACAAGGCTTCAAAAGATAACTGAGCTGCACAAAATTACTAAACCAAAAAATGTCAATGGAGAAAAACCCATGTAACATGTCCTGCACATTTCTCAACCACCACATAAAACAAATGCCACCACCTTAATTGAAAGCCTGACAGTTTGCAGGAGAGCCGTGGCTGCGCAGTGAAACAAATGTGCATTTGATTTGTTATTATTTGTACGGGAAGGGGTTAAAGAAATAAGCGCGGGGGCTAACGGCACTCTGACAAATGGAGAACAGGGTATATGAACCATGAAATGAACACTCTAGCAATTGGAAGGCAGGAGGCTTTCAGCACCATGGTCAGCAACAAAGTGCCTGCAACAGCTCACTGCTTGAGCGATGGTATTCACAAGGCTAAAGAGAGACCCAGAGAACAAAAGAGGGCGATAGAAAAGGTAGAGGAATTGTGGGAAAGAGGGGAAACAAACCTGGTAGAATACAAAAGGGTGGGATGGTGTTTTGAACATGAAATAATAGATTATTTTTTGGCCAAATTTCATGCATTTCAATGGCAAAGTTTCAAGAGCAACAAAAAGAAAACACATTGAGAAATGTCAAAAGACACAGGAATAGATTAGAAAAGAAAAGAAAGATTTTGTTGGAAAGAAGGTCAATTGAAGGTATGTTTTTCTCCCCCCTTCCCAGAGTCTGTAAAGTAGCTGTCCTCGCGGCTGTCAGCCTGTCTGTCTCCAGGTAAGGTGTGCAGGAGTTTATCAGGGAAGAGCAGAAGGCAGAGCTCAGATAAAGTTAGAAGGAGAAAATAACCTCCACAACCTGGCTCCCCCACTGCTTGTGAATGTGGCTTTTTCTCATTAATTGTTGTTGTGGTGCGGTATACTACAGCCATTAAACAGTAAATAAGTCATTAACTATGCTGGCTGCCAGGATGCCCTGGGCCAGGACCTGTATTTGTTGCAGAGAAATGGAAGTGGTGGGCCCTGCAGGCACAGAGGCCGAGGTTAATGCAGTTGGGTTGATGACGGACAGCCGGGTCTCTACTGCACAACAAGCAACTCCCCCACACACAGACACACACACACACACACACACACACACACACACACACACACACACACACACACACACACACACACACACACACACACACACACACACACACACACACACACACACACACACACACACACACACACACACACACACACACACACACACGCACGCACACGCACACACACACAGACACAGACACAGACACACATCCTCTCTCTCTCTCTCTCTCTCTCTCTCTCTCTCTCTCTCTCTCCCTCTCTCTATTTTGCATGACAATTTGAATGCATAAATGTTGATATCATTTACTGTAAGTTGTAATATCATCTGCAGCATGGAGGTTACAGTTATACTCTTGGTGGTAAATTCTTCTAAACCTTTCTGAAACAGGAAAAGTGTAATGAAGAGTACTGAATCTCTTGATCTTTGATGATTGCAGTATACGAGGAGAGCGCACACCAGTGTTTTTGGATTCTGATATATAATCAATGACAACACTTAACCCTTATCGTAGCAAACAAAACACAAACAAAAACATGTTCTTTGATACCTCCTCCATGATGAATGAATTACATAGACGGTGTTGTTTGTTTAGTTTATCATTTTACCTTACAACTTTTCTGAAATTGTCATCTTATGACATCTACCCAAATGATCATCTTGTTTTGTCAAAGATGGCACAGGTTGTAGAGATTATATTTTCATTTTATCAGCAAATAAAGCAAAACGAAAAGATGATGAAATGAGATGAGTGCATAAACTGAATTACCCTTGGATTTGAGTTGATTTTTTTCCCATAGCCTTCCATTAATAATGAAACGTATGACACAAATATACTGTTATATGCACACAGCATGACATAACCAGTTTTATGGCTGACAATGGGACACACCCATTTTTTTTACTTCCGGAACTACCGGTGTATAAATGAAACGCAAACCTTTTTGGTGTGCAGCTTGAGCGTTATAAAATAATATTAGGGCTCATCAAAAAAAAAAACAGGAACTTTTGGGGGGTTTTATTGTCTCTTTTATTATAATTCAATTTTCACTGAGAGACTCAGCATTTATATATATAATAACTTTTTTCTAAGGAACTGAACTGAAATCCCTCTCAATTGCCTGATATGGACCAAGATGAAGTTTATTTTTCCTTAATAGGAAGCAGTCTTAACTGAATAAATAATTAGGTCAATATATTTATCTATCTATCTGCTTGCTGTATTTTTCAGTGGAAATCCAGAAACCAATTCAAGAAAACAGTGAGCGTTAAGTTTCCTGCAAAGTAACATTAGCCCACACCTCTTCAAAATTCTTGAAATCATAAGAAATGCCAGAACAAAGTAAATACAATCTAATTTGTGAGCAGGCTTTCCAAACCTGCCTATCAACCATCTCTGCTGTTGCTGATAAAATGTGGAGTCAAAAAAAATGCTGTGTGTGTGGGCTGAAAAAAAAACTATCTTTAAAATCCACATGTTCCTGCTGAAAAAATATTGTGTCAAATCCTGATGACAAAAAAAGGGGAGATGCCAAAATGAAAACATCCCATCCTATCACTAAGCATCATCACACGATGGGGGCTGGTTTTATTCTAATAGGACTGTAATTAAAGCCTCCATCTCATCTCACTCTCATACTTGTACACACACTTGTACACACACATGCATGGAAGCACAGAAATGCTTTGTTCTTCCCACCCACCTCTAGTCCATCAAGGGCTTTGTGTGTATGTGAAGGGGGGGTTATAAAATCATTCTTAATTACACATTTGTCACATGAAAAGCGTTCTTCCTACTTTGTATGAGCTCTCGCGGGCTTATTAATGCAGCAATCCTCGTATTCCAACTGCTCATTATACACAAAACTTCCACTCCTCTCTGTCTTCTTTATCTATGTCTTCCCCCATTTCATTTCTCCACCCTCGTTACTTTGGTCCTCGACATTTCAGGCGTTTCATTTGAGTGTACTGATGTATGCTCGCCAGATGCAGTAGTCACAGAGGCGAGCTTCTCCTCTGGGATTCAGCGTTTGACAGCACATATATAGGCTGTCAGTGTTCAGTGTTGGCTAACAATGATAGGACAGTTAAAGCCGAGGGGAACGCGGGGAACACACTGTTTCTTTCTATTTAGGTACCTCTCCAGCTATCATCTATACATCATCTATACATTGTCCCAGTTGTATCAGAAGGAATTATCAAATTCATCACTTCAAACTAGCCTTACACATTGAGCTTTGAAGCTATAGTTTGGTTCCGCCTTAGACATTATACTTGCTATTTATTACAGTACATTAAAGCATGCACCAATTTAACAATTGTGATATCATGGCTGACATTATACTGTTATTATTATAAATAATTTGTTTATATTGATTTTAGTCACCATTGAAGTAACTCCTGTTATTTAATTTTGATTCTATTTTAGTTAAAAAGTCAGTTTGTTAAAAAAAAGGGTTAGGGTTAGTGTCAACAGAGCAAATGCAATTCCGTTGATGTCTAAATCCACCCAAGAGGAGATACCAAACTTTAAATCTTATGTATTTATATCAAGCGATTTAACCACATGACCACATTGTCCACGAGTGCTGAGTTGTAAAAAAAAGGGAAAAACCAGCTTGTCTCACTGCTGTTATGATAAGTGTAGTGTTCATCCGTTTGAGCCATTTCCATCTCTGATTCCTTTGTGAGCTTACAGGAAAGCACAGGTCCGCTGCATCCCTGGAGATGCTGAATGTCGACATCAGAAAGACAAACAACATCTGTTTACTCTCAAAAACTCTCTAGCAGAGCTGCTGCCGGGGTGGAGATATCAAACAAGCAGGCTGAACAAAGCAGTCAGGTGTCTCTATCACACTGTGATCCCCAATCTGAACGGAATTTTAGAGAGAATCCCTATAAAGTTAACTTTCCTTTTATTCTCTGGGCATCTTTGACAGGGAAAGTCCTCTGTAAGAATTGATTCAAACTGTTAGAGGTTGAAATGTATAGAAGGTTAGAATGTATAATTTTTCCTAAGTTTTATTACCAGAAGAGCTTTTCAAATATGACCTCCATCAGGCTACTAGTGTGCAGGTTTCTGACCAAACTGTCAGAAACTGATTCCATGAGGGTGGCATGAGGGTTCTGGGCTTGAATGGCACCAGAGTAAGCAGGTCCGCTATTGGCTATGCTATGCTGCCTGTAACATCATCCAGCATGACTGGTTCGGCAGTGGGTCAGTGATGGTTTGTTAAGGCCTATACTTGGAGGGTCGCACAGACCTCCATGTCATGGCCAACAGTACCCTGACTGCTGTTTGGTACCAGGATGAAATCCTCAGAGCGATTGTCAGACGTGACATGGGTACAGTGGGCCCTGGGTTCCTCCTTGTGCAACACCATGCCTGGTCTCATGTGGCCAGAGTGTGTAGGCAGTTCCTGGATGATGAAGGCATTGATGCCACAGACTGGCCCACTCGTTCCCCTGACCTAATTGAGCACCTATGGGACGTTATGTGTTAGTGGATCTGATGGCACCAAGTACTGCCACAGACTGTCCAGGAGCTCAGTGATGCCCTGATCCAGGTCTGGGAGGAGATTCCCCTTATGTCATCAAGTGTCCGTAAGCTCTACTGATTTTGTGATAAGAATTGGATTTGGACATTTGAGCATTTTATTATAAAAATCATGCAATTAAATCCAATTCATTTCCAATTATTGATTCTTAAACTGTTCACAAGAATCAGTCACACGGCAACCCTTTGGCTTTTTTACATCCAGCATTAGCTACATCATTAAGGCCATGTACTGAAGGTTGTCACCGGAAAGACATTAAACATGAAACATTCAAAGCAGATGTGACTGTCACGGATCGCGAAAACGAAGAGGAAGACCCAGATGCAGGATCCACTAAAACTATTTATTCTTTAAACAAAAGGCACACAAAAACTTACTTCCAAAAAATCCACCAAGAGAAGGAGCCACGGGTAAACTGACATGCAACAAATGACACCGACAAACACATACAATAAACTGACACAGAAGGGAAGAAACACAGAGACTAAATAGACATGGGGTAATCAAACACAGGTGAGACTAATAACACAAGTGAAGACAATGAGGGCAGTCACAATGGAGGGAAACACACAGAGGAAGGAATGGACACAAGAAACACTGAGGACAACTACAAAATAAAATACATGAAACACTGAAGACACACAGAACTCAAGAATGAACAAAACACACTAGAACATAGAGAAACACTAAACACTGAAAATACAAAACTAAATAATACCAAATCATGACAGTGACCAAGGAACGGCAGGACAGGAAGTTGTATCCCCTAGGGGCTCAGACACAAACACACACACACACACACACACACATTTACACAGACAGTTATCCCTCTACATCTCCGGGGAACCCTCTTTGTCTATTTGTCATAACCCCTTCCCTGATCAATATGCATAACCCTTGACGCCTGAAGTCCAACTCTCAACTCTGCCTATTTTTAGTTTATTAATTGATTATTCGACTTTTGACATGTGAACTAATCATTCAGTATCTTGAAAAATGTTACACAGCAAATCCTCTAACTGCCTTCTTCCCTGTGCTTCACTTCAAAAAACATTGGTTGAAATATTATTTGGGACAATAATTGGGAAATAAAGTTAGAGTATGAAATTCCTTTTGAAAATGTATCAGTACAAGTACACACACGCGCGCGCGCACACACGCACACACACACACACACACACACACACACACACACACACACACACACACACTAAAGTCAACCAGCCTGAGAAGTCTCTGTATTGTTATATTAGAATTCTGCTCCTGAATATATACCTGTAGACACCAAACATGGGCAGAAAACACATTTATTTGAGACCATAGTCTTGATTTATTGTTGTGCACCACGCTGACACCAGGTGCTGTCAGGAAACAGAGGTCTGCTTTAGCTGCAACCTATCCTCCACATAAGAAACATAAAGTACTTAAGCTCCAAGGCTAACACATTATATCATACTATAGGACTGTATTAGTGACTGAGCATGTGCACACTCTCAGCCAGAGAGGCTATACATGTCTCCACTCACATCATGCTCTCTGGGTCGGAATGCCACCAGCAGCTAGCCTCCCACCAGTGTCAGTGATGATGCATGGAGTAAATCAGACCAACTGATTTCACCTATAACCACATGGGGTGGAGGAGAGTCTGAGAGTATCTCCCCTCCAGAAATACAACATCAAATCAGCAATGCAACAACCGTCAACAATACACAGCACTAGGGTACTCTCTGCTTCCTACTTCAAAGGAACCAAAAAAAGTATCCCCACAAGCAAGATACATGTATTTCTTCATAATATTAATACATCTAAATCATAGAACGTAGCTATTTGCCTGAAAATTGCATTTAGTGCAGATCTTGCATTGTTACCACACTAGTAATTTCAGCATTATGTTACAGTAATCCAACATGTTGCTTTACTCGATCTCAAATAATGGTAAATGGACTTGAGCTTACAGTATAGCGCTTTTCTAGTCTTCTGACTACTCAAAACGCTTTTACACCGCATGTCACACTTACACATTCACACCCATTCTTACACTGATGGCAGAGGTTACTATATTGGGAGACCATCAGAAGTAACTAATCCCATTCATACACATTCATACACATTCATACGCCGCCGACGAAGCAGCGGGAACAATTCAGGGGTTAAGTGTTAAGGAGCTGGTCATCGAACCCTCGACCTTCCGGTTGAGAGACGACGACTCTACCAACTGAGCCACAGCCACCCCAATGAACGGGAAGTCGTAATTACAGTACAAAAGATAAGACCACTTCTAGAGTCCAAAGTGTGGGTGCTGGTGGCAGAGTGGTTAGTTAGTGCGCCCCAAGGCTATATTCATCCAAGTGGGGGTCCCGGGTTTAGATCCTACCTGTAGCTCCTTTCTCGCATGTCATCCCCCCTACTCTCTCGCCCCGATTTCTGACTCTATATCATATCTCTTAAATAAAGGTATAAAAGCCCAAAAGTGAAAAAGGATTCACTATAGCTATATCTTTAAATCTCTGTAAACATGAAATAGCGAAACCAAATTTGCCACAAAGGATTAAAAAAAATTGAATTCATTCATTTTAGAAATTAAAATGACTACTTAATATACATTAGAACCTTAAAGTTCCTAAGCTCAAGAATGATCTTTCATGATGCAACACTTCCCTCTTTGGCATCTCTTCATGTGTGAACATTGTAGGTCTCGAGAATAAGATCAGGAGAGAGGCCGACTTCTGCTTCTGCTTTGGGTCCACCAATCCTGCTCTTCTTGTCTTATTTGATAAAGTTACCATTAATCCTAACCCCAGGTGTATGATTGAGCAGGAGCTTATGCTCCAGATCTTTGTATCAGTTGTTTCCCATTATTTACATCAGTTTAATTTCACCCAAGTCCTAAAGGTAAGTCAATGCTGCAAACTAATAGTGAAAGGTCTTGATTACCCAAGCCATACTGACGGGCTCATATTCATACCTCTCCAGCATGACTTGCAAAAACTATGCAATTCATTTCTGATTAGGATATACTGTGTTAAACATTATACAGTAGAGTTGTACGTACTAATCTGGTCTGTCTGTTGATTTGATTAAATGAACACTAATTAGAGCAAGCAGCTCTGAAAATCGAATCAGTTACGGGATTCAGCCTAGCAGCAGAGAGGAAGATGAGATCTTCCTCTCTGCTGCTGAACGGTCAGTTGTTGTTATTGTTGACTTAAGACGACAATAATGAATTAGAATGAGCCATGTTGCAGGATTGATAATGCGGAAGATAATTTCACTTAACTCGAACAAGACATAGATAGTTGGTTTTCACTGTTTGTTTGTTTTTTACAGTAAATTTAACAGTACAATATAAAAACAAATATTTATTCCAGCCCGCCAAAATGAAGGAAGTAAAAAAAAAAATGTTTTACTTATTTATTTTTTGTTTATAATTTATTTAAAATGTTCATGTCTACTTAAAGAGTTACAAGTAAACCATAAGAGTACAAAGAGAGCACAGTTTACCAAAGTAAAATTCCTTGTGTGTTTAAGCATACCTGGCCAATAAAGCTGATTGTGATTCTGAATAAGTTTTTGCCCTGAGCAATCAGGCCTACTTTTAAAAGTGTCTTTATGCAGTCATAGTACTTGAACTTCTTTCAAATTATTAAAATGGTATAACGGAGTTCGACATAAAGGGAGAGAGAGAGAGCGAGAGAGATATTCATATTAATAATAAAAAAAAAACAGAGGCAATTTACTACAACATTGTGCACTACAGCATTGTAGGCATTCTGATCAGATTGTGCATATTAGACAGTAGCTCGTCAGCAGCCTCCCAAAATAATAAAACAGCAGTCGACACACAGCTTAGCCCATCAGCACACTGTTAAATTACAACCATCAGCATCCCCCTCCCCCCTCTGGATCTAAACTCTCATCTCTAGCACCAGGAGAACAATCTGCAGAGTAATTAGCCTCCACCAACAGACAGTTACAGAGAGAAGGAGGACGTTTGGCTTGATTAAATTATTAAACCACACAAACACAAAACAAAAGCAGCATCAAAGAGGCACTGCGGCTCTCCTTCAAAGCTCCTAGCTGTTCCCTAAATACAGAATACAGACAACGTGTTCTCCCAAGCCACTAGTTGGCATAATTAGCTAAATGTGTGCATTTGTGTGTGTGTGTGTGTGTGTGTGTGTGTGTGTGTGTGTGTGTGTGTGTGTGTGTGTGTGTGTGTGTGTGTGTGTGCGTGCGTGCGTGCGTGCGTGCGTGCGTGCGTGCGTGCGTGCGTGCGTGCGTGCGTGCGTGTGTGTGTGTGTGTGTGTGTGCGTGCTTGCGTGTGTGTGCACATGCGTATGTTGTGATTGGACCCATTCCTCCAACTGCTATCTAAAATAACCAAGTGGTTAACGACAACATGATGCCAGGGAGGCCCCCCACCCCACCCACCACGCCAACAAACACACAAATCATGCACGTCTACACACATACACATTAAACAATACTCTAATTACAACATTTATAACTCCCCCTTGCCTCCTACATCCCTCCAACCCCCAACCCCCAAATCTGTGAATCTGGAATTGAATTTAGCTCAAGTTGAGGGCTGTGCTGGCATGAAAAGACTATTTGATTAGAACGGCAGTTGTTTCATTTGTGGTGCAGCAGATTGCAGAGCCTCTCTATCCGGTGTGCAATCTGTATTCATTACTCGGTGTAAAAGGATGATCCATGTCCTGACACCAGGCTCATCATTTCATGCAGATGCACAGCAGCTCCACAAGGCCCTTACCAAGCCACTATACCATGCCTACCCCTGAAACCTCAGCAATTATTATTTCTCCTCTTTCCTAGTTTCTTCTTTTTTTTGTTCTCAATGCTTACATCTAAATCTCGTTTTGTTGATGACTTCTGGGACTGAGATGTCTAAAACGGTTGCTAATGCATATTTAGTTGGCATGTGACACAAAAATGTTGTATATGTCATGGGGGAAACAAAATACAGATGTATAAACACGTGAAACTGTGAAATTATTATTATTATTTTTTAAATCAATGGAATGCTATAAAAGGGAAAAAATACAAATCTGCACATTTACACATGGTCTGTCTAACTTGCAAGAGATCTTAGAAAAGAGATGTTTTCTGTTTCACAACTCTTCTTAGATGTCTTTCCTTCATTCTATGCACCTTCTTTCTTTCTGCCTGCATTGACTGCCCTAATCCCTGCCCTGGTCAAGTGCAACCAACAGCCTCCAAATACCTATAGAAGGTATAGTTGTAGGTATAATAATATGTCCTTAATTTCATGTTTATCTGTTAATCTACTACAACCATGTGTTGCAATAAAGGCAAGCACAGAGAGCTATATATAGACACATAGTGTCAGGTATTATAGAAGGAAAGTGCTATTTTTCTAGCAAGCAGCATTTTCCCTCCCATCCAATTGTTTGGGATTTAGAAGACTGACCATTTACTGTAGTTGGTAAAGAGATGCAGTAAAGGGAGTGGTACTGCCTATCCCACAATGGATTGCAGTTTCACAACTGCCCCATGCAGTCAGTACTGAGGGTTCACATACTCTCTCCCCATGCAGTAAGTACTGAGGGTTCACACACTCTCTCTAGCGCAATTCACTGCTCTTTGTACTTGATTTGCAAAATGAGTGTCTTGAGTCCACTTTTGTCAGCATCTTACTTTACCACACTGCTAGGCTTTGAATGGATGGCCCAGTGATTGAAGTCCTGAGAGACAGCAGATGTCAGAAAAAAAATGACAATATAACATAACAACACAGGCAGAGGTCCAAACAATTGTATGCTGTCTTTCCTTGGGATTTTTATTTTTGTCATTTGTAAAAAGAGTACTTTATTAATAAGAGATCATTCTTGTAAATCAGAAGGAAAACTGAAGCAATAGGCATGTGTATTGCATTTTTAACCCTACAAATCTCTGGAAAATGCAAACTACAAGCCAAGCATGAGTCTCTGATTTCTGAATTAAGTACATTAAAACAAGTAATAAAGTGTCTGCACTATTTCAAAACATGCCCTTAAGCTTTCTGCCTCCTTTCAAAGTGAATCAAGCTAAAAATAAGGCAATGAATTTTGATAAGGAACCTTGCGTCAGCAGAGATAACCCAGGGAAAACTCATTTTGCTATCAGGGAGACGATTTGAAAATTCATTTTGTGCTGTTGTCATATCCTTTTGTCCATGTCATTATGAAGTGATCTGGGGAGCATCAGCTATGACAATGAGAGGATGCCTCAGTTTGCCTTAACAGAGCAAGGTCACTTGCGATACCCTACGCTCCCTGACACCACTGTCTGATGTCTCGTATGTCTAAAAACCACCAAGTCTTTTCACAACTTTATCCCAGGGTTTGAAAAGTAGTATCCTAAACTTTCTGGGTATATGTGGTTTGTTTGAAGTGAAATAATCCCTTTGGCAGAGTTGCACGGAAGCCAATGTTTCTCCTTTGGAGGCTGTAGAAAGGGGAAGCTTAAAAAATGAACTTCTAAAGAAGAAGAAGACCACACGCACAGGATACATGCCTATCTACCTCATGCCATATGCTGTAGAGTCAGAAAGAGAGAAAGGCAATGCAAAGGCCCAAAACTGACAGGACCGTGTGTGTGTGGAGTCTTTTAGACAGACTGTGAAAGAAAAAAGGGAAACCCTTGGCAAGCATGTCAGTAAGTTTGTGTGTCAGTTTGATCCATTAAGTGCATGAGCCTTGCACATAAAAGTGTCTATGTATAGGTAGGAGTCGAATCATCATGCTATACATACTGTATAATCAGCAAGTCCTTCAAAGTGGATCCAAAGTGGCCCTTCCGCAAAAAAAAAAAAAAACACCAGTAACCAGCTGTCTGCGGTGCTCACTTGTGGCCACGCTACGCCAGCAATGATTAGTGCACATTCCCCCCATGACACTCACTAGAGACCTGCCTGCCCTCGTCTCCCTCTGTCACTGCTGAAGGACATTCCAACATAGACATGAGAGAGGAGACATCCAAGGAGGGAAGGAAAGAATGACACTGACCATTCATTAACAGGGAGGAGTTTCTGCACAACTGGGAAGAGCAGTTGGAAGTTCACTGTGTTGATTCACACAGACATGGCTGATACACAAGCCCTCTTACATTATCAAGAGCTGATTTAGCAGTGAGCTCAAGAAGCTATGTTATACAGACTGGCATTGATGGCAGCTGAATTCCCAGAAGAACGTATTCTATTTGAGAGAAATGTTTTGCCTACATGAAATGGACAGATTTCTTAAATACAGCAGTGTGTTTTCTCCTCCTGTACCTTCTCTTTTTGCTTCTATATCTCTTGAGAATGGGAAAATGAAGACAATCAATGTGCATTATATCCATTATCCTGCTCTTGTACTTCTGCTTTATCTCTCTTTCTGTCTGTCTTTGTCATTTTTGCAAAAACATTACAATATCAATAAAGTATTTTTCACACTAAAACAATAAAAACACCTTTAAACTTAATAAGGCATTATGACACATGATATCTGAGTTTAGTTCTGTACTGATATTTATCGGCCTGATCACATTCTTTTGAAGCTGCAAACAACAAAAAGGACTGGTTGATAAGCATCACCATGACACAATCCATCATGGTTCACTAATAGTTTTAACATCCTATTTAATGTTCAACTTAATGTTCACATCCACCTTTATCCCCCAATGACAAATTGCATAACATTTCTGTTGATGAATTTATGGTGGAGCATTGTCTGAAACAGTAAAGTGATGATGACTCTAAAGGGATTCTAGTTAACACATGGGCTATTCTGCTTCCTGGTCCTATTTCCGTGATTATGGAGAGTAACCGCCGTGCACTGTGCTTTCCCTGAACAAGTGAGGCTTACAAATCACCCCTGCAGCAGTTGGAGGAGTTGGAGGAGTTGAAGGCGCTCGGTGCAAGGTTTTACTGCCTGTCTTCTATGAATGGCTCCCTGAAGGCTCCTATGATAATAGCTCACAGCCGTGCCCTTCACGGAGCCTGACATCAAGCACACCCCTACAGCAGAATGGAATGGCATATCAACTTACCCAATGGGGTGTCATATCAACTCATCCACTGCTTTCTGGTCATAACATAGGCAGAAACTGAAATGAAATGTCGGTAACTGAACTGAACATGGCTGGATGGAATTCACTCAGTTTGGACATAAGAAACAAAACTTTTTAAGGTCATGTGTTTTGTTATTATTATTGTGATTTTAGTCGAAGTAAATTAGCACATCAGAGTCCTGGGAATCTGCTCTGCTTTAAGTTTTTAATCACGTTGAATAAAGAAGACATACTCCAGTGAAAACCAAGCCAACAATGCCAGTCTTGCAAGTCTTTGATTTGTTCAGGCAAATCCTCAAAAGTAGAGTCAAAGAAGATCTCTACCAACATGCTAAAATTCACAATGTTTATAACATTTGTACAGCTAAAATGTCTGGTACATTGATAAATAATAAGATGACAGATTTGATAATTAAAATTATACAATAATAGGATAAAACGACTAAGCTTTAGTCTTAGCTAAATGCTAATGTCATCATGCTAATGTACATACAGTACATAGACTGTAATGTAAAAATGAAACCCATCTGTTACTGCGGGGGGCTTTGGAGTCCCATCGATGGCTTTCGTCATGTTAAAAATGCTGTCTAAACTTGACTTTCAGTCAAACTAATGACAAAAGAGCTGAGAGCTGGAGCTGAGGCCGGTTTTAAGCCCCCTGACAAACCGTTACATTGCACCCACCTGTCAATCAGGTCAGCTATGCATCTTAATGTGAATAATTCTTATCCTTCATAAACTCAGAATGTATGAGCCATCAAAAATTCCACCCCCCTGTACAGTATTTGCGGATCAAGACATTAGCCCGAATGTTAACTTGCAATGGGCCTTTTAAAAAATCTTTGTGTATGTGACTTCCAGTGCTTCTGCAGCCAGCCTCAAGCGGACACTCAATGCACTGCATGATTTTGCACTTTTGCATTGGCTTAATTTTTCAAAAAGAGAGGTTGCCGTTTTTCTATATACTATGTTTACCATTTAGTTTGAATTCTTATAAGGATCATTGGGAATGTCAGTGGTTTTTCAGATATTTGGTATTGCAAAACTGTATTGAGTTATGCACTGGTGATGTTAGATGAGGAGTAACAGTGTATCTAAATATAAACCATACACCATTAAGAGTATTTGTATCTTTAGTAAAGATGAGTGAAACACATATTGTTGTGTGTAAATTTGTGTTACAAATCAGAGATATTTTAGATGGACACATTTTATGCCAATATAGCAGGGTTGTTTGAAAGGGAGGCGATCACAAATTGACACAAACACATTCCAGAAAAAGAAATTTGTGATTGTGATCACTCTCCTCATATAAGCTCAAGTGCTTTTAAAATAACGAATTGCTTATTTTGCCTCTCAGTTGAGGATATAAGACTTGATACAGTTAGTATATGTCATTACATTTTGCTACTGGTCAAAATAAAGTGGCAGGTAAAACAAGAAAGAGTGGCTGGTAGATTTTTGAATCAACCCGTCACAGTGGAAGGTAGGCGAAAAGGTTAACTTCAAACTCAACAAATATAGACTCCAAAATCGTACTCATCTAACAGACCTTTGTTTTCCTGCGGGTCATTAGACATTCAGAACAAATATTCTGCAAAAGTACTCTTGCAGGACACTTCTAAAAGAATAAAATATGCAAAACTCAAATAGAGTCTCATGGTCCCTGTCATTGCTAGCCATGTTACCTCTATTGGCCCAGGCTTTTCAAGGTAAGTGAGTGAATCAAAAAACAAAAAAAGAAAGGGCATACAAAAAAGACATTCATCCATCCGGCCATCCATCATAACCGGTGCTACGGTGAAGCCAATTTCCACAAAGCTGCTAAGCTGATTGAGGCAGACCAAATCTGTTTCACCAGCTTACATTCCTTCAAAATGGCCATCTCACTTCCAATATCACGGGCTTTTACTGTTCCCCATTCCCCTGGCTCAGGCTGAGAGTTAGCAAGGCTTAGCTGGATGAAACACTCCAACAGCCCAGTTCTCCCCTGGAACCCACTGATATCTCTATAGCACAGCCTCTCCTTGCATAGCTACACTTAGCTGCTTTATTTACTCATACCATTATTCTTTGTCTGATTAATTTCTGTGTTTTATTTTGGTTTCAAACATAACATATTAAAACTATTAGGATGTAGACCAAAGATGTATGTGTATTCTAATGGCCCGAGGCACACAGACAAAATCTAATCACAGTTTCTGTATACACACACACACACCTTGGCAGAATGCACAGGCAGCACTTAACCACAACACCTTGTACTGGAGTAGATTAAATTCACACAAGGCCTCTTTGAAGGAGGAAATTGGACAGATAAGAAATAGACTTATATGAGAGAACCTTGTGAGGGAGGCCTATAAGGGGAATGTGGAACTGTGCAAAGGAAATGTTTGTTCTCCTGTTTTTCTCACCTGTAACCTTGTGCCACACTATATTTTGTGTTCATATGAATGATTCTTATCAATCTTTTGTTGTTTATTGTGTCTTATCCCCCTCCCCAGTCCCATTCTATCTGTCTTTCTCACACTTTCTCTGTCATTTTGCCACAACAGCAAATATCCTGTTGGCGCAGGCTGCAGGCTGCTGGTGCTGGTCTATCTGGCCCTGGGATCGATCCGGCTCCAAGCCGAGGCCTCCCATTCATCTCAGAGCCATAAAATGTGATTAGTGCTGACTACAGCACTGCAGGGAGATGGGCTGATAGGCCTGATAGCCTCAGATAGGCTGTGCTGGACACTCTACAGGAAGACAGCAGCAACAGCATGCTGTGGATTCATCCTTGCTGTCCTCTTTGCTTCCTATCTCCCTCCCACTGTCTTTATAATTCTTCAAACAGGCCATCTTTAAAGTTTATCTCTCGTTTGCTTCGTATCTAAGCCTGACAAGCTTGTTTGAGCTCATATAACATAGCAGCCGCCAAACTCAAATGCCAATATTCATAGATGTACCTTCTTCTTATCCTGCAAAGTTACATTTAAATGGCAGACCAAGCCTCCGAACCCCTCGAGCCACAGTTTCTGTGCCCACATACAGTGTATCTCTGTGGCATGTGACCACATCTGTCAGCCAATCACAGAGCTCAGAGGCTGCTAGTGGCAGTATCAAGCTCAGAGGCTGTGACAAGACGAGAGGCAGGGAACAGAAGACTGCCTCTATTCTGAGGAAAAACAACTTTGATGGCATCATGGCTGCAAGTTTAGTTAGATGTGTTAAGAGAAATATGAGCGGGGTTTTGACAGTTTGAATGTGTATGACTCTAGACTAATGTCACAATTCAACTGCATTTGATATAACAGAATTATCTTCTGCCCATCACAGGATAAAGAATTTAGGGAATTACAGAGAATCTGCAATCGCATGTCACAAAAACTGCCTATCATGCTGTGAAAACCTCGATGATCCTTACATACGCTAAGGATCGGGTTAACTTCAAGTATTTTGAAACCATTGGGTTGCTTCTGAATTTTCCAATTTAGTCCATTAGACTTCATATTTTGTCAAATGTATTTGAATCTGAAAAATCTCAATATCATCAAAATCTGAGGAGCAGAGGTATACACCACCAGAAAACCACGTTAGCAGCCTTAAAGTAGGAGTGTGAGTGTGTAACAGAAAAAAGAATAACATCTATAGAGAATCCCCCTTTAATGTTTTATGTTACCAGTATACAAGAATGCAGACGCCTGACCTGTGTCTCACAGACGTTCTCCACGCTGAAGTTGAACCAGACTCTGAAGCGAGGGTTGCAGGTGTCGGGACGTATGAAGAGGTCAAACTCAAACTCACTGATGTAGTCAACACGGCCGAGGTTACCTGTAGAGACAATTAAATTGATTCATTAGTCAGTTAAGTGACTGGTCCACAACGCAGAATATCAGGGGACTCTTTCATAGGTGCACCTCATAGTTCACGTTCCATTGAGTCAAGACCAAAACATTGAAACAGACACAAAGTACAAAAAGGTACTGCATTCAAAGACAGATGTGTTAATCAGTTAGTCATAATCCTTTATATTGCATCACTGTCAAAGTAAACTCCTGCCTGGTTTATAAGTGATATTCTGCACTTTTTACTAAATTGGTACCTTTGGAAAAAAAAGTTGAAATGTACACAGAGGGCGTTAGTACTCGCAACAGAAAGACCTACAAACAGGGCTGTTCCAGCCATCCATATCTGACACATAATATATATTCTATCCACAGCAAAAAGATCCAGATGATCAGTGGAGGTATAATTAATCCATTGGGAACTATTTCCCCGCTTCCAATTCTCATAGCTGTCCATAAATGACTGGTTGAAGATGAACATATGACAAGCTTTCTAAATATAGACCTTGTCTGTATCTCCTGATTCACATGTGGACTCACATGTGTGGGGGAGATTCTTGTGGCACAAGCGGAATTGTGTAGAAAGTAGAAAGTTGGGGGGTAAAAGAAGAAGAGAGTGTTTTGTCGTTTAAGCTGCTCTGATAAAAAAAACACATGATGGCTCGTTTGATGTTCTGCTTAACCAATACATGTGACCAGTCAACTCAGTGACAGCTTCATTTATATTCTGAAGTAGGATTCTGTATAAAAAAACAGCTGTATAAGAGTTAATTAAAAAGTAGGTGGACCACAAGACTAAGTACCCCTCACAACTTTACATCAGGGTACGGTTGACCACCTGTTAGTGAAAAGTGGCTTAGTAGCAGCACACATATATACAAACGCAGCTGATTATAGACAGATGGACTAACCACACTGTCAAAGTAGATCCCTCTCCTTCTGCCATCGGACAGAGCCAATCCACTAGTCAGCCTGCAACACACACACACACACACACACACACACAAAAAAACACTTTTCTCTGCTCCACTGAGGCTACCTACAAAAATGTCTTCAATATAGGACCACAGAAAACTGCAAGGGGCTCAGAAATATAAACAAGATGAGTATTATGACTTCAGTTTACATTTATGGCCTGGTGTGAAACATGAACACAGAAGCAATGAGAAAGAAACTGCAAGAGGTTGTTGTGTAACAATAAGCTGATGACTGATCTGTATTTACATTTGAAGCCCATCCACCAGCAGCTTCCGCAGAGTGGCCTAATGGTGAGTGGCATCTCATTCCAGCACAGTGGTGCCTGGAAAAACATCTCATACTGCAGAGCGCTACTCAGGCTGATTAGGGAGTGGCTGAGCAATGCCCAAATATCTAACTTTTTTGTTTAGTCATTCATCTAGTCCCTGATTATTATACATCGAAAAAGAGATAAAACACAAGAAATAAGGCTATACATATAATAAAGTACAGACACAGAGGTGTCTGAGGAATGAAGAGCAAAAGGAAAGACTTCTATATTAAATAAACTGCAAGTTCTGAAGCTTAAATTAGCTGCAAGTAACTTCTATTTATGGTTCATCTTGGCATTGAAAATTATTGTAAAGTGGGCCCCATTTAAGCACATTTGGTAGAGCATGCGCCCCATGTAAAGAGGCTACTGTCCTCGTTCTCTCCTGGTGCTGACGTTGTTTAGTGCATGTCATCCTCTGCTCTCTCTCCACACATTTCCTTTCTCTCTACAACTTTCCTATCCAAACAAAAGCCTTCTTTTAAAGAATCAAATAAAAAAACTATAAAGAAATAGTCATGCCCCTTTAAGATTATCACATTACTCTTTGCTCATTGCATTCAAGTTTTGGGAATTTGAAACAAATGTTATCCAACGTCACTTTTACAACATTATATTAACATGGCTCCTTTGTGCTTTCATACAGTATTCAAAACCATAAGATGAGTGTGTGTTTGTCAATTTCTTCTAGTGTATAGTCAACAAAAAATAGTTTTATCTTATAAATTATTTAGTCAAGACGTTAGAAACGGAAAGATGATTGAATTGGTGACTGAGTTACTGTTCAGCCCAAGTCTCGTTTGCACACTAGCTGGCTAGTAAAGCCATGGCAGGCTTGCAGGCAGGGACTAGCTTTTGGCTTGTTAGCAATGCAATCCAGAGCCATTGAAAGAAGATAAAGCCAAGAGCAGGCGCAGGGTTGAAGCAGACCCAGCTGCAGCTAGCAAGCACTGACAAAGAGAGGAGATAGGCAGCAGAGAAACACCTGTTCCAGACAGATGTGTCATTGAATCGATCATCCCCCAAACAACATCACTCTCTTCTCAGAGCTGACACTGCCAGATACTCCCTATTAGAACACATTGATAATGGCCTTCAAAGGTCACCCCTCCTATCAGTCTTAATGACGCTGTACAATGATGAAAACACGACTCATCTCTGTGGGGGACCTTTTATTATATACCACTTTTTTAGGCTTGAACCTACACTGTCCAAATCAACCTCACATTGTTACAAAACTCCACAGCAGAGTCGACCAAAAACTATCTGAAAATGATGCTAATCAAGTTTTCTCTGATTGCCATGTCTACATTGCAGTCATTCTAAAAAGAAAGATACTAGAAAAGATAAAGAAAAAGAGATTTAGTTAATCCAGGAGAAGGATTGACAGATTGCAATTGACATTGTCAGAGGATGCAGAAGCACAAACACTGTGACTGTAATTTGCTTCTTTTCAGTGCATTCCAAAAACGTTTTGCAATCATTATGCATGATGGAAAGATGTCTCGATATATTGCATAACAAGATCAGGAAAAACATGCAAAGGCTGCATTTAAGTTTTCTTTACAGAACTAAAAAGGAGTATTATGTAAATAAAACAAATAGTTTATCTGTGTGATATCACAAAAGGTTTCTACAATAAAGATTTTTTTGAGGAACTCTTTAACCAAATAGCGATAAAAGACTATTAGGTTTACTTTGAGGCCTGCTGGCTGTCTATGGTGTCAGTAAACACTGTTATGCCATTTGCCTTTAAATTCCAACTACCTTTGTGTCTCTAAATTATGAAAATCCTAAGGAACATTTATGCATACGACCTTTATTCCCATGTTACTTCCAAACTTGTGCAGAGGAGCCCAAATATAACGACTAAACTACTATCTGTCTGCTCCTGCTTGTGAATACTGTAGCATGGGTGGCGCAGACAGCAGTCAAGGCCTACTGGATTATTGAGCCTGATGCTTGAAGGCCAGACGTGAGAGATGACTGCAGCCTCAATGTTAGAATTATATGGTCAGCCTGTGGAGCAGCAGGGATATGACACGCCATTGATCCCCGTTTTAATTTTATGGTGGCTACCTCCAGATTCAAACGCTTTGGTGGGCTGGTTGCCTGACCCTTTTAATCAATCCTTTATCATTTAGTATTTAATAGCATAAACGGCCAATAGATTTTTCTGAAACACCCTCTGAAAGCATTAAAGATACACTTTGTAAAGCAGAGACAAGCTATGTGGAGTCATTATGATGTTGAAAGGGGATGAACAGAACACAAGATTTGTCAGAAAGTATTTTTTGCTTCTTTTTGCATTGACAGTGCTAGCGTAAGTGAAGCTAATGAGCTACAGACTGAAAAGAGATGAGAAGAGGAGGAAAAAACTCAATGTCTTCTCTTTGAGATCTCTTGCATAATTCCTCTTGAGTATCATCGCTTTCCATAGTTGTCTTCTTCTGTGGTGTCTTGAAATGCTATGTTGAATATCAATCTTTGTCCTTGAGGGAAAACTAGAGCAGCATTTAGACATTAACAAATTGGCTTTCAACTAACCGCTCAGCCCTGCTGGTGCAGCCCAACAAAACACTACTGCTGGTTCTGAACAAGATTTTACACATGGCAGCCTCTCCTTGAGGAAAACCCTGAACAAAACCTTCTTTCTCACTCGATCTTTGTCTGCGGTTCTCTGATTTCTAGTGTTGCTCTTTTTCCAACTCTCTCCGTCACCCAAGAAAGAAACAATGAAAAAATAGGACAAGTCAAATAGTTTTTAAGAAACATTTCTTCAATACAATATGTTTCAACTAAAAACAAAAGTGTTTGTAAAAAGGGGTGAAACCTGCATCATTACACAGGGCCATAGGCAAGTAAACAGGGTGCAAACATGCGGTGGCCAAGTGGGCAGTCAGTCATTCACACATGGGCTCTCAAACCAAGTGTGTTTGTGTGTGTGTGTGTGTGTGTGTGTGTGTGTGTGTGTGTGTGTGTGTGTGTGTGTGTGTGTGTGTGTGTGTGTGTGTGTGTGTGTGTGTGCATGTGTGTGTGTGTGTGTGTGTATATGAGTGAGAAAAAGAGAGAGAGCTAGAGAGGGAGCAGAAGAACCTGGCTAATGTAATCCCATTATGGAGGTACAAGAGGGAGCAGTCACAGTGCTCAGCCCACACAATGGGCCGGCCTGCAGCCTGTAGCTATCCACTGGATGGATGGTTTCTGCCATGCAGATGGATCATCCTGTAGCAGCAGCCGGCTGCCTCAAGCCTGGGGTGAAACTCTCTCACACAAGCAGCCATTAGAATGGTAATAGGCAGTTGTTTCAAAATGAAATAGACTGTGTGCTTACAGTGCTTCCTACTTAGCAGACATGTGGGCTGTCATGTCTTAAATCTTCCATTTTTTTTTTTTTTACACAGGTTGAATCTAAAATTTCACAATGACACTATGAATAAATCTGGAAAATATATATTGCATGCCATTGGTAATGGAAATAATATGTTATATAACAAGTTTTGCCGAACCAAATTGAATACCTCCAAATGAGGTGTAGTGAATATTTTCTGAAGTAATCTCTGGTTCATGCTGAAATTACAGTGGTAAAAAAAATATATATATATTACCCCCACAACAGCACCAAAAGTCATACAAACACATGTATGCCAGATAATACATTCAATTTATTTTTCCTGGCAAGACAAGGCCATAACTTTATTTAAACAGGAGACTGGAGATTAAAAGAGTAGTGTACTGCTGAGGGAGAGCAGCCAGGAACCTTTTTAAACTTATTTTTTGCTCTGTTCCATTTCATTATTGGAAAGCACATCAGTTTCCCCCCCGGCTGCTCTGTGGTGTAAGGAGGATTCCTGGACACAGAAGAGGGGGACTGATAAAGATAGAATTGATTCCAGCCAGCAGCAGCAGCAGCCAGAGTGAAGGGGTCTCAGTTTAGACCTGCAGCTAAACGTCTGGTTTTGCTCCGTCTCTCTCTCCCCCCTAACATCTTAAGGTAAGTTGTCACCAAGGCAACATCAATCTCCTGCCTCATGACTTCTTAAAGCCTGCCTTCTCCCCTGATGCCTTATCACTTCATCTGCAGGCAAGATTAAAGAGGTCACCTCCAAGTTTCCACAATCTAACCACCTAACAGGTATACTAAACTGCAGTGTGTCTCTTAGAACTGTTTAAAGGGTGAGTTGATAATTCAATAAATTAAATACTTATCTAAAAGGGACAGCTAAATTCTGCATTAAATACGAATTAAGCAGCCAGGTAGCTTAGCTTAGCATAAAGACTGGAAACAGGGGAAACATTGTCACAACAATGTCCATATAAAACGACCCCTTAGCAAGTTATACACCTTTATGTTTAATCCGTGTTTCTGGAGTTTATATTTGTAGCATTCCAACCAAAAGGTTTATGTCCAATAAAGAGTGACAATATTCAACTGATGTTAGATAAGTTAAAGCTATCAGAGAAGTTAGTTGCATTCTGGCAGTTGTGTATAGATTGATATACTATATTTCAATTTGATATAACTACTGGGCAATAAAAACAAAGTAAAGACTGACTGTAAAGAAAGTGTAAAACTATAATATATTGTTGAATAGTTACAATGTTTGGTAACTCACCAACAACCAATCATGCCATAGAAACTTATCTTATAGCAGTACATTTAGCAAAAATGCCATGCTTCTTTTTTTTTTAAAGTTAATTGTCTTTGTTGAATGAAGTTGTTGAGAAGATTGTCTTAAAACTAAACAAAAGCAGGATAAGATCAGACAATGAGAAGAGGACACTGAGGGGGGGGAAAAACATATTGTTATGAGTCCATCTCTGCTCCAGTGAGCTCCTCGTTTCAATATAGATGAAGGAAGCTGGGCCCGGGGACAGCACAGATATATGCAGGCAGCCCACACATATCTGATGATGTACAGGCCTGCCTGCACATCGTAAAGAGAACACATTTTCTAGCTAGCCTTTTATAATTGTATTTTTTCCGTCCAAAAGGCCCTCAAGCTAGACTGGTATGCTCCATCTGAGGAGGTTTCGTGTGGTAATGGGTCATAGTGATGCATTCATAGTGGGACTGACTTAATTGTATTATCAATCTCATCCAGACAGTGCTTTAGCCCCACAGCCCTGGACATGCTACTGTCAGACACTCTGTATTAGTATTGGGGAGTGAACCATGAGGAATTACAATCTTCACTTTCATCTGTTTCTCAAGCCTAAAACGGCAGCTTTTAGGTCGGGTGATGTTTTTGTCAGAAACTGCCATGGCTATGCTTCGGTTCTCACTTTCTCTCAGTGTCACTCTCTTTCTGTCTAACCATCAGTTTGTCAATCTCCTTTCCCTCTCTCTTTATCTTTTGCTTTTGGTGTGTTCTGTGTGCTGTTGGCTGCCGAGTAAATACAAGTCTGTTCCAATTTCATGCTATCTTTTAACAAGTTAATTACGTTGAGCCCTACAAAGGCTGAGGACAGACAAGGGAGGTGGCGGAACTGGCAAAGGGACAACTGGCCAGGTCAGCTCTTTGTTGTTCTATCTTGTTTTGTGTCTTCTTCCCCAAGCACTCGCCCTCATCTCTGTTCTCCTCTCCTCTATATTCTCTTGGTGTAACTCCCTCCTTCCTCTTCCTCAGTAGTAATCTTTCCAGCGGCTCCAGTGGTAGAGGAGAGTTTAGAGATAAAAGCGCAGGGAGCTGAGGAGTCCTTGGCAAGCCTTAGGCAAGGAGAAGGTCAACAGGCCTGCTAAGAAGGGCTGTTATCATCTTGGTAACATGTTATCGGAGAGCCTGCAGTAGTGTTTATTTACAGTTATTGCTCCCTCTGGGTGCACACTTCAACACCTGGGGCTGATTGCTCTGTAATGAGTTCAGGAACACAGGGAACCGATGCAAGAAAAGGAGAGAAACAAGGGAGGCAAGAAATCACCGGCCAATAACCGATAGGTCAGCAAGAAAAAAATAAAGGAAAATGCTGGTTGTAGATAATGCAGGAGAACAAGAGGAAAACAAAAGTGTACTCTTCTAACCAAGACAGATTTTCTTACAAGTTCCTATTTATCTTCCTTCAAGAACAAACAAATCCTCTTGGATTGGCCGGCAGCTTCTCAAATGAAGTCTAGCCCACTTCATCTAGTGCAGCAGAAAATGGCTTTTGACAGGAAGTAGTCTGCAATTGTTTTAAGGAAGGACCATTCCTCTGATCTAAAACACTTAATTTTGACCTCTCATATCCAGTGGTTCTTCTTCTCAGATTATTTGATGGACCAGTCCAATATTGTGTTTGCTAATCAGATTGGTACATTTAACTGGCTAAGTAACAAAAGTGAATCCAGGAGTTTGGCAATTCTAGAAGGGATATCTGTAAATGTCTCAGTTTGTATATCTACAGTTAGGAGCAGTGCAGAAAAATATTCTCATAGTTAAAAAGCTTTTCAATCTAGGGAATTACCCTAAGTGCTGGTACTGTCAATGCAATACCAGCTTTTCAGTCAAAAAGAAAGAAAGAAGAAGAAGCAGGAAAATGCAGCACTGAATGGCGTTCTAAAGGCTTGGCAGACGATCAAGTCGTTTTTCAGCAATCCTTTAGCCAGGAACATCACCCATCATCGTGCAATTAGGAGAATTTAAGATACACACCAATATAAACATATACATGTCAAAGTCACAGTACGAAGAAGTACAAATTCAAATTTTTTTTTTGTCTAGAATATACCATAAAAGCAAATCCGTCCTATGACAAGCTAATCCCTTTTTATACCCTCGGATATGGGGAGATTAAGAGACATAATTTGGTAATTCAATTTAGACATAATTCATCAGAGAAGAAGAGCATGGGGAGCTTTCTGGGAAGAAGTTGCTCTGTCACAGCAGGAGCCTACAGATGAAGCCAAGTTCATGATGCAAAAAATGATAACTGATACATTCTTACATTCAGAGGATTACTACCAAAGAACTGAAGCACTTGGGGAAAATAGCACCTAAGGGTTTTATGATCAATGGAGTGATATTTTTAAAGTTAAAGTAGTTGAACATATTCAGTTTTTTCTACTCGTTACATATATCATGCTGTATGTGCAAAATGCAACTGAGTAAATAAAAATTCTTGCCTATCTGGGTTTCTTAATATATTTTGTATTTTGAATTAGAACAAACACAATTGAATGGTACAGGCTTTAAAGAAAAATACACTAGATCAGGACCTTAAAAGAACATGAAAAGATATTACATTAGTCCATGTGCCAGCTAGTGCACATTCCAATATGTTCACTATTAAGAGATGTTTGAAAAGTCCATGGCAGAATATTCTGATAACAGCATTTACCCTGAAGGCATGAATTTCAATAGTGTTTACATTGAGCAGCAGAGCTACAAGATAGCTGCCTGGATCCAGACCTAAATGTATTCTATCAAAATTCAGCCCTGTCAGTATTTCATCCTTCACTGTATAAGCATATTCTGTACATTAATTTGTGTTATCAAACAAACCCTGGCACATCAATGCAGCTCATCTCACAGAGACATTTTCTAAATAAATCGGCAGAATAAACACAGGCAGCTTGAAAAACATGAACTGGTAGGGTATTACAAATCCTCGCCATTTTCCCGGCCCGTACAGTCTTGCTTGGGATGAAAAATGAGACGTCTGCTCAGAAGCTGTGTTTATAGCATCAGGAATTGCTTGGAAATGAATTACTGGATGAATCACTGGAGCCTTGTGCACCACTTGTGCGATCCTGAAATCTAGTTGCAGTAATTTTCACTTACAACACACTTATATCACAGTGCTGGAGGCAGGCCCTGAGCCAATGAACACTGATGTTTCCAAAGTACATTTAGAACACAAAATAGCCTAAAGCTGAATATTAAAAACAAAGTTAAATCTGCTTATGTCACACATCATTCTCCAATATATGATATAATAAATGCCAATGTTTGTTACAATAAGTTATTTCTTAAAACATCCAGTATCTGAATAATCCTCCACTCAACCTTTCCAAATCTCACAGCCACACTCTGTGTATAGTTGATAATCAAATGCTTTCATTACTCTAACTTTCCAAAACATCCTGCTGCTGCTGCTGCTAGCATTTGGTGACATTTTGAGAAGATGAGGTGCAGACTGGCTCTCCCATGTGTAGCTCATATCAGAGCCATCAACAATTAACTTACAAAACATTGAGGTTGATAGTGCTATTTTCTGGATGAGGAGGCATCTCTGACCAATGCTACCGAGCCAATGTGTTCACTCAGTGATTAGACGTTAGCATATGCAACAGGCCCGAATGTCACACAGGATTAACGCTCTATTTCCATTTGTTTTGCATTTCATGCAAACCAGCCCTCTGATATCACTTCTCACCTCCAATGGTAAAAAACACTATAACATTAAAGCCACATGATAGAGACAAACAGTTGTTAGCTTTGTTTTTAATTACAGCTAGCATCATATAGACTGACAACCTTTTTTTACATACTTGATTAATGCCTGAGGGAAATTCTGGTTTACACTCTTTTATAGAGACATGCTTCTCACACACATAGGCCAAAAAATACACATATGCACAAACTAGACCTGCTGACAGATAGATAGAGTAGATAGATACGTTATTGATCCTGAAGGAAATTCAAAGCATCCAGTAGCAGTTTATAAAGACATGCACGACATGAAACATTTGTTACATCTAAACTACAACCGCTGTCCCCCCTGCCTCCCATACGTATATTAACCCGAACAAAGATTTAAAGAAGCCCCTCATGAATCAAAATTATGAATTGATGGAGAGATGTCAGAGTGGGGCTGCTACACACTGACAAAGTGTTGGGAGGTGCCCTGGCACCTCTCCAGGAACCAGAACAACTTCCATATTTTTGGTCCCCTTCGGAAAATGAACGGGCGAGTCTCTACAGACTGAGCTACAGCCAACCCTGAATTGATGTCAGCCAGTTAAACCTACAAAAACTGATGGTTTAGCCACTCCGGTTCACAACTTTTTCAACTAATTAAATGTTGCAAGGAATGAGTCGTTTTTAAATGTGTAGCAGACAGACAGAGTACAACCGATAAGCACATTAGGGGCTGTTTTCATGTCTAACTTACAGTATGGTGAGTGCAATACTCACCCTCTTTTAGTGCTCATTTGTTCACTATTAACTTTGAACTTCATTAGCAGAACTACTAGTATAGAAAAAAACGTATCAGTTTGAAATCATCATCATCATCATCATCATCATCATCATCATCATCATCATCACTTATCAACCTTTATTTAAGCCTCGGAAATCATTAAGGTTTCCCTCATTTACAATGATGTTGAGATACAAAGATGCACAATCACAATTCAAATAAACCGGAGGAAAAAACACAATTTGTGTGTCAATAATAAACAATAACAGTGTGGTACTAGAATAGAGTCTAATGTTAGTACAAGTCAGCAATCAATGTTTCTCCACTTATAATATTGATTTTTTTTTTCATTACAGTGATAACGGAAGGAGACTCAATAACTTCAAAGATTTCTATTCTGTACTGGAATTTGTATTGATCAGAAAAATAAATGAGAACATGAATATTCACAACGAATAACTGTAAGATGCATGATCCAGGCAATTTTGAGTGAAACTACGGTATATGAGCAACTCTTTCATATGCAAGTAGTCATTATATGCATTTTAATCAATACATGTTTTTTTTAAAGACACTGCATGTTTAGTTTTGCACTCAGTATGTCCTCTATTGTACACACTCCCTCATATATCACACAAATATAACACATTCCCACTCACAAGGCATGATGGGACACAAAAAGGGAGATAAAGCTGGCCAAATTTCCCTGAAGGAAGTAAAAGATAGGACATGAGGATAATAAAAAAGCACAATAATAATAAAGAATAATCTCTTATGGATAGAAATGGTCAATAAATAGTATAAATCAAAAGAAATGGTCTTGCCAACAGTCCCCAGACAACTCAAATTTATCTCCATACTCCACTCCTGACTTAAAAGAAAGAGAGAGGAGAGAAAACTGCTAAAAGGGAAACTGGAGAGGCCATTTAGTGATTTGAGCAGTGAAGCTTCTCCGCTGCCAAGGACATGTAAGAGAGACAGAGAGACTGGGAGTGCCTCTCAATACATCAGATGTCAGGAGTGCTCCCTCCCACTCAGACTAAAGGATGTTCTTTTGGAAGCCCATAAGAGTTACAGAGATCTAAGGTTTGGAAGCTATACAAAAAATATTATTAAACTCTAAAAGGCCATATGACTGGACATTTCTGACTCACATCTTTATGTGGGGTGACATTAATCAAATTTCTAGATTAACTTCATGTTGACTTAAAGAGAAGATGTCATGAAAGAATATCTGTATTTCCATCCTTGAGCTTCCACTCCTGGTTTGTATCATTGGAGAGGAAGGCGAGACAGAGAGCTGTTTGCTGCAGTAAGCTCAGGGTTCTCCAAGCCACTCATTCTGAGCATCAGGCTTGATTGTAAAAACGTTTCCCTCTTCTTTAATCAATGGAAACTCAACTATCCTGATTCATGGGGCACTCTGGAGTATATAAATATCTTCTGACAAGCTTGACTGCATTCTCCCCTCACCAGCTCAAAAGTCCCCCCCAACCCTAAGTCTTCATATTATTATTTTCTTCTCTATACTTCCGTGTCTCTTTTTCTCTTCCCACTATCACTTGCTTGCTCTCTGTCTCTATCTCTGTTTTTTACTCTGAAAATGTTGCTTTAACTCTGATTCATATCAGTCATTCGTTAGAGGGACTGCGCAACTGCAGCATGGCAATTAAAGATAAGGCCAAACAGATTAAATACACTATTCAGTTTTAGAAGGAAGGAAAATGAAAGGGGAAAAGTCAAAAGGACAAAACAATGAAACCATCATCATCATTGAACAGGGAAAGTATTATTTTTCATCAATTAACCTCTCTCACTATCTTTTAGGAGTTTTTTATTTAGATGATAGAAAATGTATTTTTTTCCAAGGCAAATATGTCACTTGCTCAAAGGCCGACTTCATTCATAAGATGTGTAATTTTCAATAGTTTTCATCCAGATTTACTGCTGTACCATCAGAGTTTTTTCAAGATGATTTTAATTATTTAAGATCTGATTCAGGTTCGCAGAGATTCCATACTATGTCTCAGAAGGCCTTGATTATACTTGTGCCCTACCTGACAGGGAAAAAAAACAATGTGTGCATATCTACCCTCCAGTCTGCCACATATATTGGATTGTATCAAGTCAATTGATTGTAAAGCCAGATGAGTCTATGAGTTGTGCTTATCAATGGACCCCATTAAACACTTGTCACCCCTGGGGAATTTCTTTGACAATGCAAGTCATTGTCAGCAGACAGCAGTCTGACTAATCAATGAGTGCTTAATTACATCTGGTGCACAGTCCAAAGGTGCAGTAAAACAATATGCCCACCCGCACAGTCAGTGTCATCCTTTGTAGAGACAGATGGTACTTTAGTCAGCGACATTGTGAGGAGGCATTCACAAAAGAATTTGGGACTTAGCTGAAAATGTCAACAGTTGGAGTGTGTGGCGAAAAAAATGTGACAAGACAAGATAAGAATGTCATTTGGATTTCACTCTAAAAACAATTAGACTTCTCTTATCATGTTCATGAATCTCTGCCTCTTGACACAATACTCCACAATAGGCCAACACCTAATGTTTACAGATTGACAAAATTGTCTATTCGCTGCCATAACATGTCATTGTCCAAAGAAGCATACAAAGATCATCTCAACGACTAAAAAAAATGTTGCAAACAGGGTTTAATAAAGTTGTGCATATTTCTCTTTCAACTAAGCAGTCAGTCAGGTTTGCACGTCTCAAGAAAACATTCACAATGTTCATGCTACTGTATCAAACTCTACAGAGCATGTTTCCTCAGAGTCAGAGGACCTGTTGGCTGTGATATCTACTGTATGTAAATCTGTAGGCCATCACTGACTTGATCAGCATTGGGCTGACAACAAGGTGAATTAAGCCTCATCTAAATGTAAATAAGGTTTTATACATTTGGCAAACAGCTTAACCAGTGTCAACTTTGATAAACCATTACGATTTAAGTCAGTGCTATACTAACACCAAAAAATAAAATATTTGCTTTATAGTAAATGTACGTGGGTTGTAGATAGTATAGGGGTAAAAAATCTCAATGACATATAGGTATACATACATGTAAATGTAATGGTCTGCTTGAAATACCACATTTCAACAATTCATTCTGGTTTAATAGAAGTAGAGTGGACATAGGCTGTCATGAAAAGCCATTTCAACAGCTTTGAGAATTATATATGATCCTGTACAACATGAAATCCATGTGGCCAGAGCTACACACATGAGTCCCCAATTTCCCTCCTGTCATTGGCATCGCAGATACCAGACTGAACGTAAGAGAAACAGCAGCTCATCTTATAAGCCGAACTGATACGTTAGCAAAGCAAACTGTCTTATCAGTTGTGGATATGGAAACAAAATCTGCTGTATAAACAATATGTCCACATTTACTGGTAAGATGAATCAGGAAATCACATGTTTTTTATTTACTCTATCACAGCGTACATCACTCAACTTTAATCCCTTCCCTTGACTGTCCTGCAAATTTTAGAAACTGATACGATCTACTGTACTGCTGTAACATCAAAGGAAGTCTTCATAAAAATAAAAAAAACGTATAATGCATTAAACCAGAAAAACTCAAATCAAGGGATACTAGTATTTCAGAAGTAAAATGTAATGGATCTCTTTTTTCACAAAATAGTAAAACACAAATAAAGAAAGTAGAGGCTGGAACTGAAAATTCCAGATTTTAAAATACTGGCAAATTGAACTTATCCAATACTATATTTACACAAAGAATTAAATGCTATTATTACTTTAAAACTACTGTTAGGTACGTTTACTTTTCTGTTGACTTTGGTTCCCCCTGTAGACAAAGTGGTATGTCTTATCTCTCTGCTAATCTTGTTCTTTACAAACATCAGCGGTGTTTCTGATGAAAAATCTCACCCTGCCTCCTTTGATCAATCAAACATGTCACTCCCTGTTCATCATTGGTGTGGAAAAAGGAAACAAAGGCTGTTCCTGCATGTTCCTGTAAAATGACCATGTCTGACAGCCACTCAGCGGTACGCAGCCAAGGATTAACGATAACTACGTAGAAATGATCAATCATCCAAAGTGATTTTGTTCTTTGCCTTTGTACTGTATGGAAGCGATTAGTGATCAGAATTCAAATGATAAAGCTAATTTGACAATTCAAATGCATTAACAGAAATGCTTTTTAATTTTCAGAATATGGGTGTATTATTTGACTCAAAAATAAAATGATGCTTCATTTATCTAATTTGAATTTTAGTTTTCAACTTTAAAAATGCACATTCTTTGACTAAATTAAAATGAGGAAGAAAATGGCATTTGCTTTATCATTTTCAAAAAATGCCCCGCTAAATCTGTATCATAATTCAAATGAAAAAGCTAATTTTAAAATGAAAATACAGTAACAGAAACACGTTTTAATTTTCAGAATATAGGTGCTTTATTTGACCTATATTTAAAATGAATAATCAATCATCCAGTTTGCATTATACTTTTACTCTCTATGTATGCATATTGTATGACATAATTCAAATGAAAACTAAAAGGTCTTTGGCTTTTCGTTTTCAAACTTGCCGTGCTAAAAAGTGATCATAATTCAAACCAACTCGAAAACGAAATGGCAAAGTGGAAGGCACAGGAAGGTGACGTCAGACTCCAGCTCCCAGGCAGGTGAACGTAATATTTACAGTCTGAGGCGACCGGGCGAGCGGGCAGAACGCGCAGTACGATGGGTGGCGGGGTGAATCTTTAACGCTGGTACAAGCTCCAAACTAGTTGTTGCCCTGATTTTGATTAAATTTTAGCGTTGTAGTTGATTATTCTTTTAATAACTACAAAACAATCTCTGAAAGGGAGAGAGAGCTCATACAGACGGTCGAGAGGGAGAGTGTGTGCCATTACGCACAGAGGATGAGAGACACTTTGTGCACAGAGCTGGAGAGATTATTTGAAACAGAAAATTCAATCGATAATCTTTTTTAATGTAACTAAGTTAAGCAGAGAAGAGAGTGATCTATAATCTATCAATAAACCGGTCTTAGGACACGTCCGTGTGAATTTCACGGCGTGCAGATGCTGAGTGACTCTCACGGTCAGAGATAGTGGGCATGGTGTCATGTGTGAGACTTGGCAGCTCAGGTTATAAAGCTGCTGCGTCATGCTCACTAAAAGTTCAGTGTGCGCTGAAAAAAACACTCCGATCACCACCTGTATCACAGTGTGAACTAAAGTCTGCCCTAGTGTTAAAGATTCACCCCGCCACCCATCGTACTGCGCATTCTGCCCGCTCGCCTCATAGACTGTTTGCAAACTTGTTTAATTTTTTTGCCTCTCTCACAAACACAACACAACAGTTACAGCTTCTCAAGTTCATCATTGCAGATGCACAAATCCTATTTCACGAATCACAAATTAGGAAACTCATACACTCATATTTTTGGTACAGTTGTAGCATTGAATATGGTGCAAAACACATTCAGACACCTGTAGAATACTTTCTCACAAATACTTTTTTCTAACACAAACACAAGTCAATAACTACAATCTGCTGCTACGAGTCTCAAATGCTGGTTTGCCCCACCCCTGCCTCTACAGGTTCACAAATCACTTTTGCTCCACATTTACTGAGATACAAAAGTGTCCTGGTGAGCAAAAGTGATTTGTGCATCTGTAGAGCCAGAGGGGGCGGGAGTCTGCATTGGCCACACCCCAAACAAATTGAATTGGTCCCCCCAATTCCTTTTTCATTCTTCTTCTTCTGCTGTGTGCTCTCTCTCTAGCAGTCTGAACCAGGACACCTGCAAATTAGATTGGCTCAGCTTTGAACCAGAACGGTAGCGTTTTGCTAGCAAGATTCAACCTTCATAGACTACTGCAACAGTCTCATCTACGGTTCATCGTCCAAAACACTCAAGAAACTACAATATTTCCAGAATTCTGCTGCTCGTCTTCTGACATACTCCCACACCCGTGACCACATCACCCTGGTCC
Organism: Labrus mixtus; assembly: GCF_963584025.1. Lineage (NCBI taxonomy): Eukaryota > Metazoa > Chordata > Actinopteri > Labriformes > Labridae > Labrus > Labrus mixtus. Next base: position 18,108,314 of record NC_083614.1, on the reverse strand, counting down.
TTCATAACCTCCACTGGCTCCCCATCCCCCAGCGTATTCACTTCAAACTCCTCATCATCACCTATAAAGCCCTACATAACCTGGCTCCCCCCTACCTGTCTGAGCTCCTCCCCTGGCACACTCCCATCCACACTCTCCGGTCTGCTGACAAAAACCTCCTGTCTCCCCCAGCAGGACTAACCATTGGTCCTGGGGGACAGGGCCTTGTCCATTGCCGCTCCTCTGGAACTCACTCCCAAAAACCAGCAGAGACTCCCCCTCACTCTCAACTCTGTCCCTCCTTCTCTTAGACAATTAATTTTTTGTATTGTTTTCACTGTTTTGTTTTGTTATTCTTTGTTAAGCGTCTTTGAGTACTCAGAAAATGGCTATAAAAGACTAATGTTCTATTATTAACAGTAGTATATACAGTATATTCATGTTTATACTGTAGAGAGAGAAGGAGAGAGAGGGAGTGCTGTAAGAGCTATTCAAAAGTAATATATAGCTTCATTGTTAAGTATAAGGCGGGAAAATCAGCGATGCTTAAATGAAACAGCAGCAGGGGATTCATTTGAAATTAGGGGCCTAACATCAATTCATCCCCCATTCTAACTTTAGTAATGCATTTACTGGAAAGAGATTAATATCAATTCCATAAATCATTCAGCAGATACTTCCGGAGCCAGAGACACTGGTATGTTAGCTGATCTCAGTGTGGGAGCTCTGCACACATTAATCAATGCCTGAGCTCCTCTGGTCATGTCATCTGGGAAAAAAGGCAAATTTATAAAAAGGCCAATCACCACACTGATCCAGCACAAACCTCTTTGTATAACACGTTTAGATCTTTATGCAGATTACTTTATATGCACTAACTTTCATGTGCCTCTTGGCCCCAGTTTACAGAACTATTGATTATGTTTCCTACTTAATCATAAACCCATTTAAAAGCCCATTCAAGATTGTTGTTTCTCTTTTCAATTGTAGGCTCAGAACATTTGACAACTTTATGAAGAAGAAACGTATTGCCACGTCATTATCTGCCAGTATCAGAGAAAACATAAAACAAAAATTAACTGTGGAGAACAGCATTTACGGTGACTCCAAGGATGAACATCAGAAAGTAAAAATTGTGATGTTAAAGTTTATTCTTTCTGCAAAAATAAAGGTAGTCTTTGTTGAAATGTGGGTGCTATCACTGATTACCTGATTTACTTTGTTACTTGTGTGCTTGAGTGTGCTGGCCTAACCAAATGGCCTTGCCATCGTAGAGACAGTACTTTATTTTCATTTTTGTGCAACATAGCTGTCAGAAAAAAAGGAAAACAAATGTGCTTAATAAATGATGCAAGAGTATATGAAATACGTCAAACTATATGCTTAGCTTAAAAAAAAAGACAAGATAAGAAGGACAAGAAGCACTTCTGGCTGAATAGAATGTTAAAATATAGTAAAGTCAGTGCAGAAATGAAATATGAAATAAAATAAGATACTGCCAAATGTAAAGATTCCAGATGAGTATTCTAGATGAAGAAATAAGTATCATCTTTGTGCATACCATACATGCATTAATTTACCCCTACCGTGTACATTTACTTTATATGTAAACAACGTATGTTATATGACCACAGGGGTTGTTTTGACAGAATATTTTCCGTCTTTTTGATTATATTTTTTTAACCATGACACATCTGTCTGAATCATTGTGTACTAGCTCACTCTCTCCTTAAAAATACTGGATTTGGGCAGGAGAATAAACTTAGTGTAAGGTTTTTTACGTTCAATCAAAACAACAGCAAGGCAATTTATAATGACTAATCGAGGGGTTCAAGTGTGTGTGTGTCCAGCACAGATGAATTATAATTTAATCAAAGTCTGAGAGAATAGCACAATGTCTAAAGCTGTGCTCAGTGAATGTATTGAGGTGATGCTCTCGTCACAGTGGACTGAAATATTTGCATTTCAAAGTAAAATAAAAAAGTGGTGCTAATCAATTTTAAGAAGTGAAATTCCACAAAAAAAAAACATCTAGATGTCCGTTCTAATTTGAACAGACAGCCAATGCAATGTGCTGCAAGGCTAGAATCTGTGTTCAGCAGTCAAATTTATTTGATTTTCCTGTAAAGAGAATTATTTTCAAGCCAGAGGTGTGGTTGAAACTTTAGAATGGATAACATGGCATTAAATAATCCAGTTTATCTGAAATGAATGAATTTGTGACAGTTTCTGTATCTGCTGATGGAATGGGCCTGATTTTAAATTCTGAGTGCAGTTTTGGTTATATGACATACAAAACATAGAGAAACCTGAATTAAAAAAAGTGGCAGTATAGGCAACATCGATGAAAAATTATTCTACATCTCCCTCTTCCTCTGCTACCTCTTATCATTCTACTTAGCCCCTCCCGTCAAATGACGCAAAAACATGCAAACCTAGCGCTGTCACTGCAAACCGGAAACAATGACAGGGGATCAATATATATCCTAAAAAGTAAAAGAAAAAAAAGACTACCAACAGGTGGGTTCCACGCAGCCTTTGTGCCTTCAGCGCCATCAGAGGCAGGGAGAGAGAGAGAGAGTGAGAGAAAGACAGAATGCTGCCAGCACAAGTCACTAAACCTGATGATGCTTGTTTGTGAAAATCACAGATCACCCGTCTTGTGTAGACTGCTATATGAAAATCATGGGTGTAAAAAAAACATTGATCGCTCCAAACACTCAATGAGCAGTCTGTTGTTAGACAGGCACAGAAAATTGTGTCTGATCCAACCCATATTCTTCACTCTGAGTTTCAACTTTTACCCTCTGGGAGAAGATTCAGGCTCTCTCAGATTAGGCTGTACAACTTTTAACATACATTTGTGCCGATGTCCATTCATATTCTGAACAACAGCATCTGCATTAGATACATGTCACCGCTGCAAGAAGGTGTTTTGATGTGTACTGTATGTAAAATTGTTACATGTTTTGTATGATCTCTATTAAAAATACAAATCTGGCACTAGAGCTTGATATTATTTGAAGCCACCACAAACAGTTACTAAAAGGAAAAGAACAATAAAGAACAATATTTATTGTAATTATCCAACTTTTCTACTGTGTCACTTTACATGTTTACTACTCACCACTCTCAAAGCAAGCATCAAATACCAGATGTCCTTTTCGCGGAGCTCCAGAGTATCCTGGTGGGCCCACCATCAGTTTGTTCACATTCCCCACTAAGGCATCTTCGCCTCCGGTTTCACTGCCTGAAGAGGATAGGTAAGAAGAGTAAGTAAGAAGGTGTTGTGTAAAAAAAGTACAAGATAATTTCCTAATAATACATATATAACTCTCAAACAGAATGCACAGCCCTGGATTATTGACCATAAAGTTAAGATGTATGCTGCCATGCAGGACTGGAGGTCATTATTAAATCTAAAGTAGTGGGGGGGGGATCATGGAGAGGGGGACAAAAAAACAAAGTTACATGTTTGATGTATGATTCACTGCTTTAACATTGCAATTTTCGAATGGTGAGTTTCAACACTTTGATTTGTAAACTAACAAGCTGCTGTGAAAAAGGAGAAATAGAAAATAAATAGGTTAAATATCTTTATATTTCTAATTTGAAACGCAAATTGGATTAACACAAATTCAGATATACAGATAATCAGATAGGTAAATACAAGATAAACCGTCCTTACCATTTCGAAACGTAAATATTTTAGGTTTTTATTTACTTTTGGATTCAATTTCCGATGGGGAAAGACTACTTTTAAGCAAGTGATAGCCTACTTCAAGTACAGGTGTTTTATCTTCGTCGTCTGAACATCTTTAAAACATAGACTGTAAATATTAACATGAGGTTTAATATGAGGTCAACGTATTTTGCTCAACCCCCTACACTACCCTAACTCTGACCTGGAAGGACACCGCAACAGGAAATATCGTCTGACAGGGGAGCTCATCTCAAGACAAAGCCTGAAAATAACTGCTAATTAGCCAAACCGCAGTTCACGAAAGAAGATACTTTTTGACTTTTCCCTGTTACACCGCTTACATTAGCAGACGCTCAGAGCCAATGCACCTGCACTAATAATTCGGCAAAGGTGTCTACAATAACGTGCCAAAAATTATCTAAAGTCTTTCAGTGAGGTAAGTTGCCTGCGTGTCGTTTATTATATCCTTAGCCAACATCTGCAGCCACAAAGCTAGCTAGATAACAGTCAGGTGACACTACTGTTGTTTACATCTTGTAGCATACCTGCTAGCTACAGTGTTAGCATACTGCACGTTAGCGCCAAAATAAAGAGACGCAGCGATTCCAGAACATGCAGCCAGTTTTTGTCAAACAACTGGGCCTCATTAGCAGCAGTCGCGTGATTAGCAATGGAAAAAGAAACCAGGTACGGTTCATAATTACACACCAGTCTCGTTGTCTCTTATAGTGTTTTCCTCCATCTTCCTCTCCATTCTGTCAGAGCAGCCGACGCTCTGTGTGTGTTGCCACGGCAACGGAACAGGAGGAAGAGGGAGAGGCGGTGTCACCTCCATCAGCGCACACTGCTTCAAACAAGACTTAGGTAAAAAGAGAGGTAAGTTGAGCCAAGTTTAGTTCTTATTTTGTCAGTAAAAACAGCTGATATTGATCTAATATTCGTTTTTTATACACTTAGATGTTAGTGCACCAATCATTTAATAGAATAGACAATATAGGGAAAACATGTCAATTGCAGCCATTTCTAGACTGTTATATGTAGGCCTAGTCTTGAACTTTTCAGCAAAACCAAATTTCCACAGGAAAAAAAATAAATCGGACACTCTATAGCCTACTTCTATAGGGAAACCCCTTACTATGTCATTATTCAACAATGTATACATTCAGCATTTGCGTTCTGCAAGCAACACTTCACTAGAAATTACACCTGTTGTATATTCAGTTTATTGTGCACGCCTCAGTTTTAATTGCAGCTATACCTGCATTTTAATGGCATTATCAGAGAAAAGAGCCAATCATTGCAGGCAGAAGCAAAGGATTCAGAATGATCCTGTAGATTGATTAAAGCGGGAGGTTTTCTAGACAATTGGAGCTAGATGTCATCAAGGCCAATCAAGCCTGGCCCTATTCCTTTCCCATTACAAAGGCTCCACCTGATTAAGTACATCAAATGAGCAGCGGCACAACTCGGGGAGCAAGAGGCGTACGGGCGGCTGCTAATTTTCAGGTTATAAGCCGTGTGTAACAGGAACAAATGAATAAGACCAGGGAGAGGGCAATGATTTTTCTCTCAGTGTGTGATCTGTATTTGATGGCAAGCATCAACAGGCCACTGAGTAGATAGGTCGGACTGATTATTTTTCAGATGACAGGAAGAGAATACAGAGCGACTGTGTATATTTTGTTAAAATTGAAAATTGAATAGCTGTCCTGTCTTCCATGCTATGTTATTCCTTTAACACTATGCGAATTAAAAGCTCTATTGTGGGACAATCGTTGATTTTCAAGGGGCAGATTGATATTGAACTATTGACCAGGGGAATAATGATAATAATTAGATTCGCTACGTTTCCCTTGTTTCTCAGTTCTTACCAAAGGTGAGACTGCATAGTATTCTTTGAGTTTACCATAAGATGCTGGACCTAGAGATACTGTTTGTAACCTGATTAAAAACTTCATATAGTTTTTGGTTCTTGACATGCAAAATATGTGAAGTTGAGTAAAGACTAAAATTCAGAGAACTTTTTCCTATACATGTATTGACATCTACTTATTATAAAGTTCTATATATGTACATGGTCAACCTTATGAAAAAATGTTATGGAAAAATGTAAGACTCAACTTAATAACTCATTAGCTAAAGGTTTCCAATGATGTTAAAATGCTACGTTTGAAGTCTATCTTTTACTACTACTCTTCTTTTAAACTTCATATTTTACAGTGTCTTCCTTTAAAACATGCCTGAAGACGGAGAAAAATAGCAACACCTTTTGAAAAAAAAACTTTTCTTCTTTCTGCTCTAGTATCACTGCAAGCTCGCAGTGTGTTTCCTGTCATGATGTCTGCAAAGTGCAGCAATGATTTAATGAACACATCTATCACCGGAAAAACAGAAGAACTTAAAAGAAAGGTATAGTCCATATCGTGGTGTCTCAAATTTTTAATTGTCTCTCAGGAGAGTGCATGCGTTACATGCTTATCATAACATGTTTGACCTCTAATGATTTCTGCACATATGAATGTGCTTCACATGTAGACATACCTGTCAGGGATTAGTACAGACTTTACTGAAACAGTAAGACATGGAAGCTATTTTAAGCATGTGTGGCTATTGATAGGAGGACATGCCACACCATTACAATCTCATGAAGAACACATCAGAAACCCCCTTGGGGAAATAGTAGCTTCGGCACTGCTGAGGTATTTTTTTAAGCCTCTCAGAAAGATGCTTTTATTTTATTTATTTATTTTTACTGTAAAATGATGAAAAAGTCAGTGTTCATAGCTCAGTGTCATAACTGAAAAGAAAAGACACAGAATATCTTGTTGTTGTTTAAAGCCTGAAGGGAGACGTGCGTACAGTATGGATGTGTGTGTGTGTGTTCCAAGAGAGTAATTCTATTTTTGTATTTTTATTTCAGCAAGTACAGGGAAACCCTTTTTACCCTGTTCAGCAGGGGACTCACACATATAAAATCCATCATCAATGAAGGAAGAAGTCATGCAAAAATCAAAACACGAGTAGCAGCGAGTTGATGACCGGTGGCTGTGAGATACAGTGTATGTGGGGTGGAGATGCGGGGACCAGCCAGCAGTACACAGAGAATCACTATGGTGACAGCAATCAGGGGGGGCTCATGGGAGTGGGGCCCGGTCAGGAAGGCTTGAGAGGCAGCTGACTGAGGAATCAGCCCTCACTCTGGATGATTCAACTGACAGCTCCCCCTCAGGGCTCTGCTGGACCAGCCGTCCCCAGAGAGTGCAGGCTTTACAGAACAGGGATGTGGCTAGCAGCCCTTTTTCTGAGAGAGAAAAAACGGAACTGAAGCCAACACAGCACTACAGTGCCGTAAAAACAGTGATGCCATTGATGTTACTCTCACATATCCTGCTACTGATGGTTGAAAAAAAAAAAAAAGAGAAAACGTGATAATTTAAAACATCCTTGTTATGTGTGAGTCTCTCTGCATATTTCTTATCTTCCTCTTTTCCAGAAACATCCGTTCAAACTAACAGTTAGCTGACACTTCCTCTTCTTGTTACCCCTTCTCTCCTCCATTAATTGTCACCCTCTTTTCTCTCTATTTCTGTCACTTCCTCTGTCCCTCTCTCCCTCCCTATCTGCTACCCTGGACGGCATCCACCTAAACAGATGGTCCAGTGTCAATAGGCTGCTATTAACTGGCCGCTCTCCCCGCTCTGATCCAAGGCAGCAAAAAAAGCACATCCAAAGCTCAGGGAATAACTTATCCGGCACGCTGATGGAGCCACGAGTATCACTACACTAAGATCAGCATTATCAAGGATGATGGCTGATCACCCTGCTAGCATAGTTTTAATTAGAAATGTGCTTCTCCACAGTACATATTTTACCTGTTTTTCACACTGAGTCATATTCTGAAATCCCCCAGGTGTTACAAACTGAAACGAAAATGGAGTGAATCATATCCTTGGCACACGTCCCCATAATCTTTTCTCCCCCTCGTGTTTGTTTGTTCTGTGGTCAGGATCTCCTGCCATGCCTGTGACTGGCTGCTTCGTCATCTCTGTGCCACACCCTGCTGAGGAAAAAAGGACAACCACCTGACCTTGATGCTCACATCAGCCCTGCCCTCACTTTTTCTCTTTGCTGAGGTACCATTCACTTTTACTCTCTTAATGTCTCCTCATAGTGTACTGTTATTATTACATTCCATTATTTATGTGAAATTATCCCAAAAATACATCCCAGGGTGTTCCTGAAATATTTCTTTCCCAGAAGTCTTTCCTGGTTCCTTTCACTACTCAACAAGCACAACCTGTTATTGTAGGAGCCATAATTAGGTAAAAGGGGCCAACAATGAGAGTCTTCACACACTAAAACCAATCCATTTATCCCTGCCTGTTTGTTGATCCAGGCAGCGAGTGATAAGTGCAAACATTCTCTCAAAATCCATCGCTGTGTGTTCAAGACTCACACGAAGAAAGAGGAAAGGAGAAAAAAGGAAATCTAAAAAGATAGGAGTGGCACAGAGAGGAAAAGGGACATGGCGGAGATGGTGTCGCTGTTGCTAGAACTGTCTTCCCACCTTGTGGCAGCACGGTGAACTGTAGCTGCATTAATGCGTGAGCAACGGGGAGGAGAGAGAAAGTGATGCAGAGAGAGATGGAGTAAGTGATAGAGGGAGAGAGAGAGGGGTGGGTGGGGGGAAGGAAGGAGGGAGGGACGGAGGGAGGGAAAGCGGAGGAGCGAGCCAGAGGGAGTGATACAGAGAGAGAGAGAGCAAAAAGGGAGGGGAGTTTAAACTAAGTGCTATGTTGTGGGACAGGCTAATCTGCTAGCGAGCAGTGTGAGGATCGGAGCGTATTGTATGAGCCAGTGTGCGGGGGACAGATAAGGGAGCCAGCCAGCCCGCCAGCCCGACCCACCGTTCGCCTGACTGCCTGTTTTAATGTGCTGACTCTGGGGAGATTTAAAAAAAAAAGCAGCATATTGACTCCTAAGACGTGTGCGGAGACCCTGGGCACAAACGCCACTACTACAGCCACAACAGCCAGCAGAGGTGCATCACCAGACAAGGGAGACAGAGAGGGAAAAGAAATAGAGCGCCGAAAAATCCACTTCTCCAAAAAATCTGAAAATTAAAGAGGATTCTTTTTTTAACCCCCTCTTTTTTTCCCAATTGATTTTTTCTTTCTTTCTTTTTTTTTTTATTTGTGATCCTGTGACAGACTCCCCAACCCTAGAAAAGAAAAACAAGGGGGAGCCAAAGAACTGAAGGAGAACCTGAACAATTTTAAAGGACAGAACGAAAGAGAAAAAAAAAAAACGCACCGAATCTGAACATGTTCGAAATAAGCCGAACACTCAACGCCGCTTTGCTGGGCAATGAGGTAAAGAGATTTTTCAATTTGCTTCTTTCCTTGCGCCTCACCTGTGTATGTCTGCTGCCAACCATTCAGTCATGTGTGTGTTATAGTATGTCGGTACATGTGCGTGTCTTTACACTTGTGTTTGCTCATAGCCAGAAGACAGATGGGATGATCGATAACAGCAGCCGTTTATTACATTTCCTGGGCACGATAGTCACTATGAAAGAGAGGGGACTGATACGCTTTTGTAATAATAAATGGAGAGCTAGTATCTAGACTCTTTATATTTCTATTGTAACCAAACCAAGGTAGTTATCAGACCCACACAGCATAGGCTTGGCCAGGAAATTGTCTACATTCATGAGAACGTATAGTTTGTCCATAAGCGGGGTGTGTATGACTGTATGTGCGTTCACACATGCATTTGTGTGAAAGCAAAGTGTTCTGTAATCCTTCTCTACCTCCTCTTTCTTCAACCCCCCCTCCCCAAACTCCCTCTTCTGTCCTTTACCATCCTCTTGTCCTTCCTACCTGCTGTTATCTGCTTTCCTACCCTCTTCTCACACCCATTCTCTCTCTCTCTCTCTCTCTCGCTCTCTCTCTCTATCTCTCTCTCTCCCCCTCTCTGTCTCTCTTTCTCTTTTCCCCTCCACTCTCCTCCTGTGTCTATGTACGAGTGTGTGTGTTCTGCGTGCAGCATCTCAAGATGATGGCGAGGTACGGGCAGCTCTCGGGACTAGCAGCCAGTGGCGTGGGCTCCGTCCCCGAGACGCACTCGCCGCTATTTCCCAGGGATCTCCTGTCATCGCCAGCCCAGATGGGCTACAGGTCACCCCTGGTAAGAGGATAGACAGACCAATATATCTATATCTCTTTTATGAACACGGGCAAGGATAATTGGAAGGGAAAAAAAGGAATTAGGAGAGAAAGCAGAGAGTGGTAGTTTTGTTTGAATCCATGTGTTTGTGTGAGAAAAGAGCAAAAGTGCAGGAAGAGAGCGAATCAATTGTGGGATTCCGCTGGTATCCCCAATGGATAGTGGTAAAAAATATTTACATTGTTATGTTTGTTTAATTATGGACGCCTTTTCTTTCTTTAGCCTCTGCCAGTCAGATTGTTGTCAGGAGATTTGAGGTGTTTGTGGGTGTGCATGCAAGTGTCAGCGTGTATTTGAATGGGTGTTTTATTTTTTAATTCCGTTAGCATTTGCAGTTTTTGCATTGGATGTTTTTTTTTGCCCCTTAATGGTGTATTTAATTTCGGACTTAATGCATGAATATTATCTAGACATCTACTATTTTGATTATTGTAAAAAAGTTAAGATTATTATTTAAAATGTTTCTTGGGAGGTATACAGTTTTGTAAGATGAAAAATTTCAATCTAATTTATTCCAAAAAAAAACATTCGAAAAGTCACATGTTGAGGAAGCAGGAACGTTGTAGGCAGATTGGATATTTTGCTATGGAGAAAACATTACCCTGGCATTTCCATAGAAAAGAAGACTTCAAGGGGAAGGGAATGAAAAAAAAGGACCATGAGAAAACCCTGAGCTTTTAGGCAAAAAAAAAAAGCGTTGTAAGAAAATCCCTGACTCGCCGCATTAAAGCGACATAAAGCTGTGGGTGTCTAATCTGCTGTGGGCTCTTCATTGGTTCGGCTCCCCTTCAAACTGGCTCAGATCCACACCCCAGAGCCTCCCGGAAGCCTTCATAACCCACTGTCATGCTGCTGACTGTACCCAAGGGTTTCCATCAACTGTATGCAAATGAACAGCAAGGATAAGCGGTGAAATGCGTCCGTTAGGAGTTGGGCTTCAAAAATGTTTTTTTTTCCTCCGTTTTTCTACTTTGCATTCTTGCACGAGTTCAAAGAAGTCTGCCCAGTGTTTTGTTGTTATTATACAGCACACACAATTTCTGTGTTTTTCCAGAGCCCATTAAGACTCACAACAGTGTTATCTGCTGTTTGCATAAGGCTGCTGGACCGTAAATTATTTGTCGAAACCAGTGGAACTAATTAGCTGAATTGATTATATAAATTTGATTGACATTTGAACATATTTTGATGCATCTTATCGGCATCTTATTAAATGGAATGAGTGAATTTTAGGTGATTAATCCACAGCTAGATGCCCAGATGACTAGATGCAAATAACGTTGAATTGAACAACAGAGAAGAAATGAATCAGGAGGTACAGAAAAGAATAAGTCCAAACATGTTATTTTTTACCCAGTGACTTTGAGTTTCTCATTATGCACAGTTTCTTTCTGCCAAAATGGTTTTTTAATGGTTTATTTTTTGTAATTTTGTGCGTTTGTCATCAACATGTTGCTGGTGATGAGGCATTGCATTTAAAAACATGTGCGTGTGCTGTGCGAGTGTGTACGTGTGTGCATGTGCATGATTCCCCTAGTTAAAAAAGATCATCGTTATAGTGATTAATGTTGCCTTCATTAAGCACAGCAAGATCATTTGCATACATTAGATGAATGTGCTTTAAGATTCAATTGGCGTTGGTGTGGGAAGCCTCAAACACAACATTGCAGTTTTTCTATCAAGTCCAAATGCAATATTTTTACGGCATTAAAACATTGTTCTTTAAATCATAATTTGGAGTAAATTCATTGTACTATAAATCAGTTATTTTGACACTACAAAGTATTTCTATGTAATGCAGCACTGCATAAAAAGAGTGCTTTGATAAATGAATAAATAGCGAGATCGCTCGTCCTCGAAAACACTACCCGCCTGCAGCAAAGTTTACCATTTCTTCCCCTGGCACCACCGTGTGTTCAGTTTGTTCAGTGAGTGTGTGTGTGTGTGTGTGTGTGTGTGTGTGTGTGTGTGTGTGTGTGTGTGTGTGTGTGTGTGTGTGTGTGTCTTTTGCTACATGTCTTGTCTCTGAGTTTGTTTGTGCGTGTGCATGTTCTCAGTAGTGCATCCTTCAAGCTGTAGGACAGTTCTTGTAAAGAGGGTTCAAAGAAATACATCTTTTAAACCACCAGGCTCACAGAGGAGAGATTTAGCATGCAATTAATGACATTTAGATTGCCTTTTGTCCGCTTAAAACCAGAATCCACTCTATCAGTTTACATGCATTAGGATGACCGGCAATCTCTGCCATGTCACCTTACACAGCGGATAAAATTGAAAAAAAAAGCATGTGGGCCAAACCAAGCAGCTAATTATTCCATATTTCATTCACTGAGATCTAATTTTCAGAAGCCCACATCCTAAAACCTGCAGTGTGCCGTGCTTCAGAGCTGAATGCTGTTAATTTGTAGAAGGCTCCACTGATTACCCACTGCAGGCAGCTGCAGTTCTCTATGTGACACCAGGCTTTGTTTGACAACTCCAATCTTTTCTGTTTCAACAATTTAAAAAAAAAAAAAACAGAGGGGTAGCTTTTTTAGATGTGCCTGAAGAGGTTCATCATCATCACTACCACAACAACAAACAGGCAAAGACATAAGAAGAAGGGGGGGGAGGAGCACAGAAGCGTGCAAAGCAGCCAGGAGATAGTTAGAGGTCATCGCTATTTCATAACAATGATTAGCTCCTTCCATCTGCCCGCTTTCTGCACTTCCCCTTTCCTTGATTGCAGTGTTTTCTATATCCAGGAAATTAGTTCATTTATGCTCCACAACCCTGCTGTACCACGCCACAGAGGAGAAAAGACGCTCATAGTCAGAAAACAAAGAGATGGAGATAACAAATAGAAAATAACAACAAACGTGCCACAAGGAGGAATGCTGGTTGATAATTGCAGCACTGACAAAAACAAATGTGGTGGTTGTCTTTTCATTTAACTGAAAAGATCTGCTAAAAAAATAAAGAATGACTATGTAAGGAAATTAAAAGTGAAAACAAGGAAAAGCTTAAATACATCTGCAACATAATTGTATCCTTTTCCTTTCTTAATATAATTATAGCATCATGTAATACTGAGGTTTGATAAAGTGCAGTGTTCGCTAAAGGTTTTTAGCTGTAGTATAGGGTGGTAGGGGAAAAAAATGAACACGTGCTTTTCAACCATCTCATCCCTGCAGTATATATTAAAGTGAAGTGGGTAATGGCCGCACCGTATCATAGTATTTACATTCAACATATGAACACGGATTGTGCAGCTATATGCGTGTGTGTGTACATCATGTCGTGTTTGCTGTTGACATGAGCACATGTAGTGTGTCAGTAACAGGGAACACAGTGAGACTGAGAGACACAGCAAGGGAGGCCTGAAGGGTTCAGATTTGTTGGAGGGGCTGTATATATGTGTGCGCGTCTGTATGTATGTGTGTGTGTGTGTGTGTGTGTGTGTGTGTGTGTGTGTGTGTGTGTGTGTGTGTGTGTGTGTGTGTGTGTGTGTGCGGGTGTTAGCCGGCCACCAATGCTGCAGGGAGGGCCCAGAGATCAGCAGCTGAGCCTTTGTCCCGCTGGGAGCCATCACTGCAGAATGGAGCAGGTGTCTGCAGGCACATGCGCACACACGTAGACACAAACACACACACACACACTGTAAACCTACATCTACTCTCATTCTCCTCCCTATCTCTGACTCTGCTGTGAATTTGTATCCGTGTTTGTACGAGCAACCTTGCTATTTAGTCCCCCCCCCCCCCAAGGTGCCTTTAAGTGCATATTTCATAACATATGCTTTCGATCGTTACCTATTTTCCATACACACGCTGGACTCTGGAGATGTGGAAGTGATCCATAAAGAATAGTCTACCGACAGAACAGCCTTCTGCAGCATCTCAAGCGCCCACGCCCAACCAAAGGTCACCTTTCTGTGTTCAGGTACTCTGACCTGGAAGTAATGACCTGTAATTTCTATGAGAGGAGCAGCAGTAGAGTCTGTGCTCTGCTCTGATTGGATCATGGCAAAGCAAAAGCAGACTGAGCAAGTTAAACAAATAAGCATAAAGGTATTATTAAAGAGGTGGGCAAGGGGCGTGGAACAAAATTCAAAAAGTAAACAAGAGGTCGTACACTCAACTAAAAAGACCAAAGTGAGGAGATTTTCACCCGCTATTAACTCTAGCCTTGGCACAGATAAATGTATTTACGTGTTAGAAGAAATATTATTTTTGTAAAAACATCAATAAAACAAGCCCATGTTTTCAATATTAAACCTTTTTTAATGTAGTTTTTCTTTTAACTCTCAGTCCAAAGGGATTCATGTGAAAAACAAAATAATAAAACACCAAACACAGAAATGGGGCTTTCCAGTAAAACAAATTTGGGAAAAATAGAAAACACAGTCAACTATAATGCAAAAGCGTTCAGGCACACATTGACCACAGTAAGCTGTGATTACATACGTTGTGAGCCTCTGAATTTTCCTGCAGGTTCACCTCAAGTCAGTGTCAATATTTTACAGTTCGATAGATTAAATAAACAAAATAACCTCACTTCCTGCCCAAAATCCCAGTGCTGCGCTTTTCTTTCTTTTGGCAGAGAAAGCATTTAATTTTAAAGCGAAATTTGCTGCCTCTTTTGGACAATGTTGTCACACCCAGTTGCAGTTGTTTCATTTGGCTTAAAAGGATAAATAGAGAGAGAATAATGAAACAGACGAGACTGGAGAGAAGGCAGTATTGTGTTTTCAGATTTGCTGAGTTCTTCGTTATTTGTTATTTGCAGGCACATATTAAAAATGAGAAAGCCTTACATACAGGCTGACAGTGAGTTCTAAATTCAGATGAATCTAATACCATTTTAGGTCGACATCCCTCTTAAGAGCAGTCAGGGGTGTGTATTGAATCATGCAGATTTCCTGAATTAATTATAAAAGTGACAGTGATATCAAAATGTACTGTAGATAGTCAGAAAACACAGAGATGGAGATAACAACTCTACTGTAGATATGTCAGCTGTATACATTTTGACAAAAGCGGTATTAGCCGATGAGAGCCCTTTACTGACCTGTCTGCAAATGTGATAATCTCACGAGGATGTATTTAACTCAGTCATCTCTTCATCACAATAGAAATAAATACTTAATGCTTCCAAAATCTCCTGACAAATAGAACATTAAATCCTCTTTTGTTATGAATAGGTTCTAGATTTAGATATGACATGAAGCAGACACGTTTTGTAGGTGAAGACTCCATTTCCAGAACAATGTTAAAAGGAAAATGTGCTTTATCGTTGACAGCTCGGCGCCTGTTGATGCTGAGCTGACTAACACCGCCAATACATGAGTGATGGTCCGCATCTGGGATCCTGGCATGTTGATGACCAGCGCTGTTTTTTTTCTGTCCTCTCAGAATTGATAGGTTTCGAAGCCGGTGCATTTTTATCGATTTGCTAATTGCCGGGGATGAAGCAAAGTATCTGCTGTCTCCATGAATAAATGATGTGCAGCTGACCTGTGCATTAGGGCCGAGGAGAAGTGACCATTCGGGTTACAGTAGCTAGCCAGGAGCTCCGCCGGGAGGTGTCTTGTAGCTGGGGTTTGTTTTGTGCTGCATATACGGAACATAAAGTGGTTTTGAGTGCGATAGATTTTTGTTTTTCAATGATTTAGGAAAGCAAACTCAAGGTAAGATATTTGAAATAGCTTAAAATACTGAGGTTATTTTTGTCCAAAGGGAGGCTAACAGTACAGTAAGTGGCTCCTCCATGGGGGAGGGGGGGGGGGGGTTGCAGCACAGCATCATCATTATCTGCTAACCCTTTACTCCCTTTAATAATGAATGTATCCTAACAGCATAACAGCAGCATTAAAGGGTTTACCATGAAGCCTGCAATGAGCTGTGCATCACTAACTGTAAAGTGAACTAATTTAAAGGAATACAATCTGTGAAGGCTGACTTCTATCTTGTTACTTTCTCATTAGGAAATAAACTTTCAAGATTCTAAATAGTTCTTCTTCCTCACTCGGCTCGAATCATTTCATCAACACAGCATAAGTGAAACATGTCCCCAAGCATGTAGGCATTTAAACTGAAACCTGGTGGAGTTTTTCATGTTGTGCATCGCCTGCTCGCTTTTCTTCAAGCATGAGAAAGGGCGATTAAGCATGAAGTGACATTTGGATAGCTGGATTTGTGCAGCACGGGCATTTTATGGTCCACAGTACCATAGGCCAGACTTGTGAATGACTCTCACTGTGTCTCATTCCTTAAAGGTTATTCCTTATCAAAAGCCGTAGTGCAGCCATTTATGGCGATCTGATATCCTGAGATTTTTGACAGATTTTAAGCATCATTACAGTTGGCAGGTGGTCTTTCAGTGACTCATATTTTCCTACCGATGGTCTTAGTCAGAGATTCTGTAAAAAGAGGAAGAAAGTGGTTCTCATCTCTGAGGGGGAGATACATGACTGCAGACAAGTCTGAAATAACTAATGGAAATAATAAGTGAGCAGTAGTTTAAAGAATCTCAAGTGGGAAGCGTTGTGTGTGTGTGTGTGTGTGTGTGTGTGTGTGTGACCGTGTGTGTGTGCGTATTAGGGAGGGGGGGAGTTGTGATTAAAGCCTCGACCAGATGGACCACAGCAGTCGCCGCGTGAGCATGGATGTACCCCGACTGGGATCAAACGCAAATCAGACTTCCATCCCCACAGCCCCGAAGCCCACCGCTACACCCCGTGATCCACTGACCCTCCACATTGCAGAAAGGCCACCACCTTATTCCACACGCACAAGGTCTTTTCGGTTTAGACTATAAAACAGGACGAACAGAAAATAAAACAATTGCTGTCAGGAAAAAAACTGAATCTAACAATTTCATATGATAACATTCATTTTATATGAATGGCAATTACCAGCTAGACTAAACTTCCTCATCATTGTGCAAGCTGCTGGCCCACTGAAAGTTGAATGTCACCCCAAGCTGCGGACCACTCTGTTGTCCAAATGGACACTAATCCACCAGAGTCCTGTTGAGAATACACTCACAGTGCCAGAACACATGCCAGACTCAACAGCCAATGCATAGCTAAGCCTCTCTGGGCACCTCAACAAACCTTCTCTCATTTGTGTGAGGATTCAGCCTCAAAGACCCACCATTATCTCGCTCATAAAAAACATCAATGTGTTTGCTTAATTGAAAGGAAGCGAATAAGGTCGAAAAATAATATATAAGAGAATTTCATGCATTTTTTTCAATTGTTTGCTGTTGTTTGCTCTGGAAAAAAAACCTCATTGATCAAAATGTGTACTTAGGAGCATCATTTCCGCTTAAATCTACAAAAGAGAAGCTAATTTCTGAAGAGTTAACAAAGCGATCACGGCTTTTTCCACAGACAGAGATGGAGACGTTCAGCCTTTGCTTTCAAACAGCCCTCTGTCACATCTCTGCAGTCTGCGAGGCTCCAGCCATACCAAACAGCTTTGAGTAAAAAGTGGAAGAAAGTGACTGTGACAAATGCAGCAACGCCTTGTTCCGGGATCAGCATGAAGAATTCATTTCTGATCTGAGGAGTTTTTTAGCAGAGAGAATGACACAGGCAGGGGTTAAGCTAACTGTGTATCATGGCCACTGATAGGGCGGGAAGAGGATGTAGGAGGAAAGTTTAATTTAATTCTACAAAATACTTGGATGATGAGATGAAGTGCAAATTGTAGTACCATTTAGGAGCTCTACTTTGAGTTACACATTTTTAGAATGGCAGGGCCGAGTTGGATTTGATTGTTTGAACTTACAGTAAAGCATCATTTATTTTTTCAATCAACATACGAATGTTGAACTAAAGTGAATTGAATTTCTACCCAGTAAATAACATTGGATTTACAGTTACGATGTTTTTACCCTTTTCAGTAAGTTGAGACGTCTCTTAAAGGCATCAGTGAATATTCAGGACTTAAAGATGATAGAGCAGTTAACTTGATATTTTAGTGTTTTGGATAAATAGCATTTGTCACACATCCAAATGTTTTCAGGGTCAATATTTCAATAGATTCAATATTAGAGACATGCTTCATGGTGGTTTTAACAGCAGGTGGATGAATTTGATCAATGTGAATTGTGTTCATTAAATGCCGTTTAGAGTTTTATGTTAGTGAATGAGGAGTTACTTTCACCTTTTTCTTCTTATTTGCATCTATTTAGTATTTCAGTGCTAGCTGTGAACTTGTCTGTCCTCTCCCAGGATAATTTAACATCATTTGCTCTCTGTGGTCTAAATAAGCGGCTCCTCCTGCTTAAGGACACCAGCTTTCTATTTTGAGCAGCTTTTTTTGTAGCAGAACTACTCCAAACTGCTCATCTCTATTACTAAATTGTCTGAGCATCACGGCACAGAGCTGCCTGCTTTTGAAAACAAAGGAAAGATGTGATTTGATTGAAGATGCAACAGAAATGCGGCTGCACTGTGCGCCTTTGACCATGAAATTACTAAAAAAATCAGCATCCACAACGTGGGAGCTATTGATCTGTGAGAATAAAGCCCCTGGTCTTAACACTGAAAGCAAATAACAAAAGTCAACGGAATCCAAAGTGGCCATTGTTGTGCAGATATAGCCACATTGTGTTAATAGCTGTCTGGTTACTGGGGTTCAGTGATGCAGAGTTTGTCAGTGGGCAGGGAGACGGGCAAGTTGAAGGCTGTGATTCTCATTTGTTGATTGTTACCGGCAAAGGGTGGACACCTGCCAGGAAAGAGGCGATAATCAGTCTGAGTAGAACAGCAAGATGCTACTACTGCCAGAACTTCAATAGAGCTACTAAATCTATCCTTCAAGGGCAAATCAAAAGAGCCTGAGTAAGCCGCTGCATACTGAGGATCGTGTTCTGGGCTATTAAATGTATTAGACTGTTTTTACTGCAGACGCTGCTGTGATATTTTGAATTGAAATTAACTAGACCTGATAAGTGTTGCATTGTTCTCCGCAGCTCTGTAAAAAAAACAACACTGTTCAATTACAGGGTTGTCGCAGTACAGCGTCAGAGGAATAATTCAGTTTCAAACCGTGTTTACTGCCTTGTGTCCTTGGAAGCATTAATTTGGGCTGAACCTGACGAGCAATTGGGAAGAAAAGTTTTCCTTCTCTTGTTAATATTCAAGGTATTTTCTTCCAGCTCTTTGAGGTAACACCTCTGCTAGTATCTTCACTTCTCCTCCTTTAAATAGAAGTCTTATTATGCAGAGTGAAACATAAGGCAGGTGTTGAAACACTATGTCTGACAGTTAACAAGACTCAAACCGAGAGCAACCACAATTATCACTGTCTGCGCTCTGCATATTCAAACCTGCTATTCTGCAGACGCTTTAATTTGCCTGCTCTTTCGCACTTGATATCAGATCACTGTGTGTTTGCTGTATATTGCATGTTGTTAAGTACTTTGCCTCCAGTATATTCAATTATTCAAATCTAGAGATGCAGCAAAAGCAAATGTTTTGACATTTTTTTTCAGGGCGTGGTAAGAAAAGGGAGAACCAGAAAGAATAAGACAGATAGAGAAAGTGACAACATTAGCCTGCAGTTAATCCATTAAGGTCTGAGACTAGGAGTGGTTTAGGGTGGACAAGCAGGGCAGAATGGAGGGCAGGCGGAGTTCAGAACAATTAGCCGGCTCTCTGCTTTCCGAATTAGCAGGCTGGAAGCACACACCGAGGCACACTTCTGCGGCCCAGCCCTTCCACTTCCAGTTCCAAGGTGGTCACAGTGTCACACTGTGACACACATAAAGAACCAAAATGATGCTGTTTTCTCTGAGTGTGTGTGTGTTTTTGCACGGATGAACACTTTTTGTGGGTTTGGATTCAGTTGTGTGTGTTTGTGGATGTTAGCCAGAGCCAATCAGCGAGATTGGGTCCACATTGCTGACTGTATGGCTGGCCCTCCTGGGTTAAAGCCACAAAAGCTTTCTAACTTTCAAAACTTTACAAGAGGGAAGAAATATAATTTAGCCCCTCAAAAATGATTGCGCATCAGTCATCCTTCAAAAGGCCAAATAATGCATCCAATCATGGCTATGCACTTTTTTTTAACACAAGCTCTGAATTAGTGAGAATGACACAAAGATAAGTAGCCTTTTATTAAATGATTACCCTTAATAACTTATTTGACATATTTGGAGTAATTCATTGCTGTTACTCTAAGAAACACATACACGTTATAAGCAAAGACTATATTCATACACAAGATAATAAGCTACACTTCAATATCTCCAACATCCAGAATCTGAAATATCTCAGCATGGATGCCCATGATAGAAAAGCTCAACCACTCCCTCCATCTGTCCATACACATTATTACACTGCACTGTCTGTACCCTTTACTAGGACATGACAGCACTGTGGTTCCATCTTCTTATGTGTCCGTACATCTTCACTAGACACACACTCCACAAAAACAGCTCACTGCAGAACACAGATCGTGTTTATAGCTAATTTACTGAGTAGGGGCAGTTGCTTTCATTGCTTTGTAAAAAATGGTCCTGCAGAGCAGTTTAGAGTAAGGACGAGCAACTGTGAGAGACTTACTTTCACTTTCAAATCATTATCTCATTTAGAGAAAAGGTTATTTGGATCATAATGCAGAGGGCGAAAAACAATCGCAAAGCATTGTTGTTTATGAAATAAGAAAATGATGACCCTCTATTTTCAACACTTAAAATTTGACTGTGTTCAAAGACAAAAACAGAGATGAGATGAGTTCTCTACTCGTTTCCATAAATCTGACTTTCCATTCCTTACAGCAGGGAATTAAAAGCAACAATAAAAAACAGCGTTGGGAGAAGAATATTAGAGGCTCTGAAGTGGAGAATGGTTTTTCTGTGGTCCAACTAAAAGCCTTTATTAAATCCAAAAGGTCAAAGCAGGAGGATAAAGAATGGACAGGAAACTGTTGATTTGTTGCCTGCACTATTCAGCTGTAAATTCTTTCTGTTCTTTGGCTGACAAAGATATGAAGGGACATAAAGGAAGATAGACAAAGATGCACTTCTATTTTAATCCATTTTCTTTGTGTTTCATTCTACATTACTCTCCCTCCGTTTTGTTATATTCAATATGATCGGTACAAATCTCCAGACTGCGAGTGCCAGCATATTCTATTCTATTTGAAACAAAAGCAAGCTTGTTCACCCTATCTTTCCCTTCCCTATGTTTATGTGTGTGCGTGTGCCTGTGCGTCTGTGTGTGTGTCTGTGTGTGTGTGTGTGTGTGTGCACGTGCGTGTGAGCATGCGTGCATGCACATGTACTACTCCAGCTTAACTGAAGGCATAGTGATGATTCTCATTAGTATGTCAGGCGCATGGTTCTGCTAGGCAAGCTATAGTTTGCTGTGGCTAACTAGACATGTGGAGAGGTCAGAGGTGAAGAGGAGAGGCTGGGGAGTTTCATTCAACACTCCATTTTTGTTCTTCCTCTCTTTTCTATTTTTTTCTTATCTTTATTACAGTATTACTTCAGTGGGCTCTCTTGGGAGTTAATTTGTGAAGCTTCTTGAGGGTCAGGTGGAAATTCACAATTGCATTTGTAGTTGATTTGTACTTGCAGTAGGGTTTAATATACACTATAAAAAACACTGTGGCTTGAATTACAGGGAAGTATTTAGTCCAAGTATTTACATCCTAACTTATTTCACTGGACGTCTTTGCAGTAGATGGTTTGCATGACCGCGCAATACAGAATCGACTTGCTGCAATGCTTGGTTGCTCTAAGCTGTCATAAAGAAACTTAAGTAGAATAAATATATAAGTATAAGTTATCTAATTGTCTATTTAATCATCTTTAATGGTAAAGATTGCCCTTCACTATACTCCCCAGGGCCCAGGGTGATGTCTTCAAATAGTTTTACTTGACAAACAATCCAAATCCTAAAGAAAAGCAGCAAATTCCACATTCAAGCAGAGGCAACAGAAAATGATGAAAACCAACTGAATTGGCTTGAATTTCTGAAAGCAACGGCATGATCATGAGAATGGATACTATATGTCTGAACTGGCTACATGAAAATAAAATCAGAATACAAGAGTCAGTGAACTGTAGCCTACATGTTAAGATAAGTATAGGCACTTTACTGCCTCAGTAAATTATTAAGACTATAGGCTAAGTCATATAACAGTACATGAATATGCTTATTTGTGTGGTCTTGTGTGATCTGTGTGTTAATGTATAGGTGTTAAGGTACAGCCAACTACTCCTGCCTGCCAGGTGAATTTGTTAACACAAGCAAGAGCTCCCTCTTCTTGTCTGACAGAGATAGGGTCCAGCCAGCACAAAATCTGCCTTGGGCAGGTTTGCTCCTGTGTAAAGAGAATTTTCTTTTTATAAAAAAATATGATTGTTCATAAACAGTAGATGTGATTGTAGTATGCTAAGTTAGATTATTTAATTGCAGCATTTGCATGAGGCAGATGGCGTATTGACAAAATGCCTGACAGCTTTAAACTGAGTGTTTTGGGTGATGTGACATTAGGATCAATAAGAAGCACACCCCAGTATCTGTTTTATTTTAAATTATATATTTATTTAGATTACGGAAATAGTGATTGCTTCTGGGATCTGCTGCTGATGTTTTCTAGCACGGCGATAACAGACCTACACATGTCTTGACAACAGAGAGTCGGCTAAACATTTAAACACTGTAGTAACAATGCAGATAACCGGTTTTCTACAGTTGCATAATGACAAAAGAAATACGAGTATAAAATCCCCTGAACTTCAAGCATCTACCTCTCCGCATGAAACCTCCTTACTCCCCTTATCTTGGACCTGCCGCCTCCAATTGCATCCGTGAGCGCATCACTCCGTCGACACCTCCTCAGCCAATGGGAGACCCCGTTGCGAGTGGACGTTCCCTAAATGGCTTTTGGTGGAGAAATGTCTAATGTGTGTTTTTCCGAGAAATTTTGAGTGTATGCTCTTTTCTCAAGGCGTTGTTTTGCCTTAGTTTTTCCCTGGCTTTTTTTCTTTGACGCGGGACAGGGCTGCAGGCAGGTCTTCCACAGACGGTTCGCTCTGTTTAGCTTTTTGGCTCCGCTACACTCACTACAGCACTGCTCATTCATCCTCTCAGGCACGCTGCCTCTACTACACCCGACTCTCCGCGCCCACCTCGCCGACTTTTTACAGTTTGTCCGCCGAGATTGTTTCCGTCCGTTTTAAAAGCCTGACACAAGAATGGTCATGGTGAGTAGATATCGTAGGGTACAGGTTCACTACAGTGTGTCTGCTCCTTTATTGTGCATATAGCCTCCTCCTTCAGCTTGGCTTTTATAAGTAGCCTAACATTAAAGCATACCGCTGCAGACAGGTAGCGCCGTGTTGTCTTGTTTAGCCAACATGATCATTTATGTCGACAGCTGCTTATTGTATACCGTGATCCCATTTTTACTTCATATAGCCTAGATAATTGGTAAAAAAAAAAAAAAACATTAATTGGTTGAACCTACATGAACAGGTGTGTAGCCTATATGATGTTACATTAAAACAAAAACAATTGGGTTTTTTTTGGAAATAGCAGAAAGTTTATTTTTATTGTCTAATTCTGTTTTTTTTTTTTAGTTTTAAAGAAAATACAACGAAAACGAAAAATTCAAACTGCCAGTTCTCAAAGATCCTTGTAAGTGTTATGTAAGACCAAAGCTGAAATCAGCCCTGCGGGCATATATGTAGCCTATGTGTAAAAATGTGTGTGTTGTACTCTGTAAGAGATATAGACTGAGTCTGTATCACAGCCATGTAAATGTACAGGGGATTTAAGCATGCACCCAGTAATAGCTAATTTATATACACAGTGCTGCGCAGGCATCCTATTACCATAGTGCCTGAGGCTGCAATCACTCTCCTCGAGCTGCTGCGCGCTGCTCTGCTCGGCTCACTCAAGCACAGACCTCAGCAGCGATTGATTGCTTTGCTGGGATTCAGAGAGCCTTTTCTCTGCCAAACCGGGCTGAGGCTGGCGTGTGCCGAGGAGGGCTCTGAGCCAGCAAGAGAGCGAAGGTGTTAACACTAAGGGAGGGGGAGGTGAGGCTTGGGGCTGACAGGCAAGCCAAGAAGCCAATCACAGTCTCTAAAAGAGGTGTGTGTGTGTGTGTGTGTGTGTGTGAGAGTTGGTGTGTGTGTGTGTGTGGGGGGGGGGGGGGTAGTGGGCGGGATCTGACCCTCCAGATGAGCAGGCGACTGGGCGGGTGACTGTGAAGAGGAGGGATGGAAGGGAGGGAGGCTTGCTGCAGCCCAGTACTCTCTCATCCATGCTTACCATTCTCCTCTCAGCATCTGTGGAAGAAGGCAATGCTCGCTCCATATGTCTGTAGTATGCTGCTCTCTGCACGCTGCTAAGACTCAGGCAGAAACAGGAAGAGAGACAGAGAGCGGAAAAGAAGGGAGACAGTGTCAGACAGGAAGCGAGTAGGGGATTTTCTTTGCTGAGGCGTTGGTGTAGATGTTGTGTGAGGAGAGAGAGCGCGAGACAACGGCCGGCTTCTCCCAAATGGAGTGGAATGGGTTTAAGATGGTAAGACAGCCTTACACTTTAGTCCACTGTTCATTTTTAACCATCATGTTGTTTCTGAGCATCTTACAGTGACTGCTGCAGGTTGTAGTTATAGATATACTATCCCCCACAGCCAGTGTGTTTAATATTCTTTAAGCACAGGCAAAGGAGTGATAGTATTTAACTATTTGTCTTGTAGAATGTGAAGTTTTTTCACACCGGTAAGGAGGATACAGCAGAGGGACTGGGTATGTTAGTGGGCAGGATGAAAAACTGGATGGTGATAGAGCAAGATATCATGTAGTTGAGGTGTGGAAGTAGGAATAGAGGTAAGCAAAATGGGGAGAGGACCTTAGGGAGGGAAGGGTTAAAGCAGGGAACAGCACCCATTTTATGTTGAAGCCAAGGCTGAAGGTGTCCCCCCTTTGTTTTACTGCCTTTGCACCACTCTGAAATATTTACCTGCGTATAGTACTGCAGCAGGGATCTAATGCACATTGTTAAAGCGAAATACTGTAAGTGATAGTACAGGAAATTGACTTTGTTTGAATGTAAGTTTATTTATGCAAAGTCCTCTTTGTTAATTATATGTGTAGACATGTTATCCGTCATGCTGCTTGTGCACACAGTGCGAGTTTGTCCATGTGCTGTGCCAGAGCTGGAGAAAGATGGAGTAGGTGTGTTGGCACTACATGCATGTCTGGAATGCAAAAGACTGTAATACTGTGCATTCTTTAAGTTTAACCCCCTGCATACATGAGTGTGCATACTGTAAATATGTTTATTGTTTTAACTTTGACACTGCAAAGTCATTTTAAGCTAACTTCCTGAGACTCACTGAATTTTACATTCATTCATCCATTCCATCCAAGTGACAAAGTAGAAGGTTAACTAGCATAACTGACAGCCATATTTCTTCCTCCCCTCAGTCTCACCTGTCATAAAAGACAGAGTTTTAGTTCATTGTAGTTACTGCTTGCCCTCAGAGTCAATACCAGTATTTTGCATTCTCAAGGCATCAATTTGCTTTCAAAGTGGTTCTGTCACGATCCACCAAGTGGACTGACTCACTTTCAATTTGCATGAAGAACGGTGCAAGCATAATACATTCGTCAGTAAGCAAATGTTTGATTGTTTGTGTGCTGGCTTCTTTCCACTGGACACTATCAAAATGCTAATTGAATTAAAGGCAACTCCCCTGTTTGATGACGCTAGCTGCAAATGTGTCTTCTTGGACTCTTAAGACCGTTTCGTGCATTAGTGAAAAGCAAAGGGTCCAATCAAGCACTGACGTTAGAAGAGATAGAGTGTATGTTGTTGGTATTGATATACAGACAGCGCTTGTGTATTAGGAGGATAATCTGGACATGAAGAGGGAATGAAGAAACATTGAGAGAGGGAGGGAAAGATGGATGTTAATTAGTAATGAAGGTTTTAGGTATGAGTGTGTGCACCTTGAAGTCTCCTGATGGGAGCCAGTTGGTTTCCTCGGCTAGTGACAGGCAATCGTTTCACACCCACACACACACACACACACACACACACACACACACACACACACACACACACAGATAGATACAAACATACAGTGGCTGTATTACCCTTAGGCAGAACACCACAAGCTCCAAGGTTACACATCAATGCTAATAGGGTGTAGGTGTGTGAGGAATTTATTATCCATGGAGCACTGGCCGAGTGTGTGCCAATTCAGATACATCAAGTAAGAAAGAATAGATGATGAGGTAACAAATGAAAGTCAAACTAACAGGGCGATAAATCAGATGAATGTCTGTGTTATCTGCTTTGTATGAGTTTGAGTGTGTTTATCAAGGGAGCAACTGACATGTGAACAGATGCAGAGTGACATGTTTAACTGGATCCTGATTAAATCCAGAGCAAATAGAGAAAGGTATAGAGAGAGGAGAAGAGGTTCAGACACAGAAACAATTGGCTCTAAATCTTGTTTTTGTGTTCCTATGCACGATATCATTGATTTATCATTCATCATTATGGTTGGCTGTAGATAGGTGTGTCACATCATGTAGGTGATAAATTATTGTCTACTGTCTACAGTCAATTTAAACTTGAAAGTTGTAAAAAAAGTTTTACTTCTTTCTCTTTGAAATTGTTTAAGTAGTCTAATGTAGCTGCTGTGAAATGAATCATTCATGAGAAAAAACATCCTCTATCGCCCATTTGTGACCTGGTGCAATAAACGTACCGCTAAGAAACAGAGGCAGACCACCCTGTCTGGTGGTAAAGTACATGATTTTATAATTTAACTTCCTCTAATCTTTTTTTCTCCTGGACTCCCTGTGCTTGTTGAGCCAGTTTTCAAAATGGCGTGTGCTAATTTGATTGTTTGTTTTTGTTTTACTGAGCAGCAGAAATATACATTCAGCTAGAAGTAAATCATGCAAATGGAGTGTCTTTTGTATGTGGCTGTGTGGGCATTATATTTTTTTCTTATTTTTTGATCATAGACATGATGATGTTCAATTAGTTTTCCACATTCAGAGGTAGTCCTGCAGTTTTCATAACCACAGTAATTAGCTACAGAGCAGGGAAATGTCAAATGGTCACAATGAGTGTTTGTTCATGTTATCGTAAGACAGCTTATGCATGTAGGTGTTAATTAATATTCATGAGGATACCCAAACAGTTAATGCTGTTTGTGTGCATCTGATGGGTGTGTTATACTATACTTGTTCCTTTTCTACTGTGAGGTAAATGACCAGCTGCAGTCAGGCATGAACAAACAGATCATTTGGAGGGTCAGCCATAATTACATGTGTACTCTATTAACTCTGACCCAAGATTGTAATTAGGCTTAATTATTTTCAAAGAGGTTATGTGTTTGATATATATTTATGTCAAAGACATTTAGATGCATTATATTTGTGTATAATAATCTGCACAATTTAGTAAGTCCTGTACACATGTCAGAAAGCGTTTTCTTCTTTTCGAGTCATGTGAAACGCCACCCAAATACAATCTTCTTTAAAGGTCTTCTTTTCGTCACTCATAATGTAGAGTGCAAGTCTAATCTACAATAGTACAATGTATAAACCTTTATGAGTTCTAACTCTGTTATAATTATAAATTGTTAAAACTGCACAATTATATGTTAGTAAACATTTAAAGATGATTCTCTATATGTATGCACTCCATAACCCTAGATTGAAAAACGTCCTTCATAGTAAAAGAGATGTAGTCGACTTTCAGAAAAAAATGTTACTGACTGTACGAAACAATTATTAGATTTTTATGTGACATAGCACTGCTTAGAGCAGTAAAAGTCATTTCATTAAGCAATCTATCCATGTTTTGGAGGTACAGTGACTGTACAAATATCATAAAATATCTTATTGTTTTTAAATGTCTTTTCCCCTTTCCTTTAAACAAAAGCGGGATGGAAGCAGTTAATGAGCCAAAAGCCTGTTTGAATAAGAAGCCGCTGTAACAATCTCTGTCCCAATTAGCATGCTTTGGTTTTTAAATATTCCTTTTGTGTGAAGCCTAAACACACATGAAGACTCACAAAACGGTCACGTTGAAAATTTAATAGGCTTCCCAGCGATTTCCTTCATTTATTTAAAATGTTTTTTTTCCCCTCTCTTTTTAAAACGCTAGAAATCTGAGAGGCATAGCAAGGCATTCTGCTGTGAGGGGAGCAGCATTCACAAATACTAGACCTAATTCCTTTGGCAGCAGCTCAAACTGCTACAGACAGACACATAATCAGCTGGGGAGTGTTAGCGCCTCAGCCCACTAGCAAACACAGGACCGAGCCCTTGTTGTGCATCGCTGCTTTTCAGAATAAATATCCCGATTGAAAATACAGTGGGAGGAAAGAGGTATTCATGTGTATATAGCTCTTTGTTCAGTCAAAGCTACAGAAGGAGAGACGAACACTGGCTTTCTTAGCTACTTTGCTGCTCATTCTTTCTCGATCCTCTCTCTCTCTTTTCCTTCCTTCCTTCCTCTTTTTCTCTCATCCGCCACTGTACACTGTGTGTTTCTGTATTTCATACCATTTCAGATGTTTGGATTTGAGTGGCAGTTTCTCCTGAGACTGTGCACAAGCCGCTGACTCTTCTCATCTGCATTTTGCATCCCAGGAAAAAAGGGGAACAGAAAGCAGCGGAAAGTATCAGCAGGCAGACAGGCTGTGTGTGCACCAGAGTATGTGCGTGTGTGAATGTGTGTACGTTGCCTGTTGTTTGGCTTCGGCAAGCTTAACTGGCCCCCGTGCTGTTGCTGTGTGATGTTTAAAGGACGTTTCAAGGTCATACTTTCGACAGGCCTCACCGCCTCTGACATATAAAACATTTATACATTTCTGTACCCTGATGAATAATAGATTGAACATGCAACTGAACATGCTACAAAATGGCACCATTGTGGTTGGTAATAGACACATTAGAGCCTACAAACAAATATTCCCACACGACAGCCTCTAGGCTTCCTCTTCTCACCAGCTGCAACTTAAACATAGGGGCAAAAAAGGTTAATCTTATACCACACCACGGGACAATACCACAGAGACAGGAGAGGGTGGAGAAGGTCTATCTGCATGTCAGTTGTGGTCTCTGACTTCATCTCCATGAATTATTAGAGGCAATGCAGGAAGCAGGAAGATAATTCTGACTATATTGTGTTTTCAGTCATAGAGATTTTCCAATATCAATACAAATATCCATATCAGCCTCAGATACTGCCTTAAAGGAAGTACAAGTATGGGGGTAGGCCAGTGAAAGCACCAATCTGGTTATTATGGGGGATGTACATTCTGGAAGTAAAAAATGGCAGTGAGACGTTTGGTTTATGAATGATAAATGAGAAATGGTCTGTATTAATATAGGAATATTCTATTCTTCTGACATCTATAAGCGCCTTTACACTACATGTCACGTTCATCCATTCACACCATGTTTACAAACTAATGAGGATGCTATGTGAATTGCAGATCAGTCCAAAACCTCATACACATTCACACGCTGATGTCAAGGCCCAAGGAGCAATTTGGGGTTTGTTTTAATGCTCAAAGACGCATTGACATCTAGTTGGGATTGAACCAATGAGGCTCAGATTGAAAGTTGGGGAGTGTTAGCGCCTCAGCCCACTAGCAAACACAGGGCCGAGCCCTTGTTGTGCACAACTGACACTTCCACTGAGCCACAGCCGCCGCTGTTTGATGTAGCACATATGAGAAAATAACTGCAGTTATTAGGCCACGGTTTGAGAAAGTAATTCTGTGGTGTTTGTCCCGGCAGGAATATGGATCCTCACCGTTAATACATGGTCCTTTAGAATCGACAAAATGGCTGTCCTTTTTGATGGATTTGGAAGGAATTTGATATCAGATGCTTATCAAGACTGATAAATGTCAGCAGCAGGCACAAACCCCACCTGTCAGGATGATATTTGGAGGTAAAGTGAGAAAATGTCCGAAAGAGAATAGAAAGGCAGCGAGATAATAGGAAACGTATAGAGATAGATGTGTGCTATCTCACAGCTGCGTGGCTCTTCAGCACATGCTGTCAGAATAAACTGCCTTCTATATGTTGCCTTCCTGGCACATGAACACAATATATGAGCAAAGACGGTCTCCTGTGGGCATTTTCAATTACTCTGCACTGTATGGCAGTTGTAGGGATTAATCTGCTCATTTGAATGCACAACACTCTAATGGTTTAGCTGGTGTGCCGCTGGCCTTGGCTGTTCAAAGACTTGGTATACATTTAGGCTTTTGTGTCTCCCTCTCCCCATTTCCTGAAGCCATTTCTAAATTGCCCCACTCTCACATCAAGTTTCATTAAGATTCGATTTTCACAGAGAATGGGCTCACTATAAATTCTCCTGTCAAACTCAAATTTGATTGTGTAATCACTAGTTTGAAGAAACTTGGTCACATTTCAGTTTTTTTACATTTAGAAAGGGAATGTTTCAAAGCACAACATGACCATCCTAGTTGAATATTTAAATGCCCCTGGCTTATAACCATGCCAAGCATACATGTATGAAAACAGGATTGAAATAATTGTAAAATTCATGACACTCAACCCACAAGAAGTTTGCCTAGAGATTTGCTTGACAATAAAAAACAACAATGTTTTAGCTGGTATGTCTTTAAAAGATGTAGTTATTTCTTCTTTATATACAGTTATTAATTGTCTCCATCAAACTGTTTACCCATTAAGACAGATGACAGACGGCTGTCCTTTCCCCTTGCAGCTATTTGATTATATGAGCACCAGTCCAGAGCTGAATCAATAACCAGATTAGCTAGGCACAAGCATACACACACACACACACACACATACACTCAGCCACACCCTCACACAGAACCTAAGGCTGCGGAATTAATTCTCGAGTATAACGGTTGGTTAGTGTCTATGTGCTTTAGCTCTATCTCTCTGCTGCAAGGCAGACACACTCATTCACACACACGTATACACACAAAAACACACATATACGAGCAGGCTGTGTCTGAGATGCAGCTGATGGGGGAAACAGTGATTAGATTAGGAAGTGCTCTGGCTCTGCTTCTCCTCTCTGTCTTGTTCTCAGTGTAAGTGCTGTGCTGTAGGTTTGTGTGCTTATCATATTAGTCCAGGTTGTTTCCAGCTTTTTAAATATATGTTCAACAAAGCCAATATTACCACATCCTACCTTAAACCAGTTTTAATTAGAACTTCTCTGAGTTCAAGAAAAAAAGATGAGTTTAATCAACGGATTTCACAAGTTTCTTATTTTGTTGCTCAAGGAAAATATTCTTAGAGATCACATTTAGGGAAGTTCTTTCAGACAGTTATTTTCTTCTTCAAGGGCTTTTTTATAGACAAACTAAGCATTGCTCTAGGTTTGTTCAAGCAAGTGATATACAGTTGTTATCTTTTGGGTTGCAACAGCACAACACTGCTGACTTGGGTATCTCTGACCTGATACATGCAGGTGGGCACAGTAACAGTGTGCAGTTGGATAGTTGAGCTATCTGAATCCGTGTGTATGTTTGCATATGTTTGTTTATGTACTACCAGTGTGTTTGAGTGTATTTTGCTAAAGATAGGAGACAGCCTCACTAAAATGGCTGGTTGCCTGCACAGGTGCGTGGCCGCTTTCACCTGCCAGCTACTTGTGGAGGTGGTGTCCTCACTTTATGACACATGGTGCTGACTCAGATGGATCAGCCTGCCTGCTCTCCCTGCCTCACTGTCTGTCCTGTGTCCTTTATCCCAGCTAAAAGCAACTCAGGCCTGGCGCGGAAATCGGCACAAGCTATATCCTGAAATGCAATAAAGAATATTGCAGATTTTTTTGTCAATGCAGTACATTACTTTTGTCACCTATATGTATATTTATTCATAGAACAAAGTAAACAGGTTAGATCTTAACAAATTCAAGGCAAACATTATATTTGTGAGATAAAAGAGGAGGACAGGGAGAGAATATGGATGAGGAAGGATCCCCCTGTTATGTCATGTTAAATGACAGGAATGGTGTAGCCTTGTGCTGTCTCTCCTGCTAGGTTTCTTTTTATCCCTTTTCTCTCATTCACAATGCCTCTTTTGTGCTCACTATCCACAGAAACAAAGTTAATTCTTACTGAATACGCCCTGCATGCTGGATAGATATCATCTCCGCTAAAACCTTTAACCACATTAATGACATTTAATTAAGCAGAGAATCCCATGTAAGGGATGAGACGGTGATTTAGCCTCTTTAATCCAACAAAATGTCTTGCTGAGGGCTTCGACAGTGATCAGTCCCATCCGTCACACCCGGGGATTACAGCAGGACGGACAGTGATGCACAGCAGAGGCTTCTTGCTGATTTGACTTTGCTAGCAGCAGAGATGCTAGCTGTAGCAGGAGCTAGAACAGGAACAAAGATTGACAAAGGTGTAGCTGGGGTTCTGATGCCGTTTAAGAGGAGACTGTTGTTGAGATTATGATACTGCTTTGACTTTCAGCTGAGGATTGGTTAGAGAAATGGGGGTCAGGGGCATCAAGCAAGGGACTGTTCCTGGTGCAGGAGTGAGCTGAGGATACTGTTATAGGTACCTGAGAGGGCTGAGGGACAGGGACTTTGGGCTGACAGGGATAGCCAAGCCTTCACTTGCAAGGCTCAGTCCCCGTGCTCCAGGCTTCAGCCAAAACAGCCAGGCAGGTGTCCAGCTGATCTCACACCCCCACAAGGGAGGAACTGCAGAGCACCAGTCACTGGAGCTGCACAAATTGAAGTGTCATCTCCAGAGTCAAGATGCTCACCAATTTTCTGCATGCATTGGTGCAGAGTTGGGATTCAGCCAGTGGACAAATGGCTCCAGTTCCGCCTACAGTTTGGCTTAGCGAAAGGAGACTGTAGTGTGCGTGTGTGTGAGAGTGTGTATTTTATAATTGTGTGTGTGTGTGTGTGTGGGGGGGAGATAGAAAGTGGCTGAATGTATGGAGCACTGCAGGTCCTTAGTCGTTGTTGAAGGATATTCTGTCTTTTGACTGCCGCCAAAGCAGCTTGAAATAGCTTTTGAGAAATGAATTTGGATAAAAGTAATAAAGTGACAAAACTAATTTAAAAAGAGAAAATAAGTTACATCACTTCAGTAATGAACATTTAACTGCAAACAATGGTTGAACCTTTGTTGTACCAAACTTTTCAGCCTTTAAAAGCAAGTAAAACTGAAGAATACTGAAGATACAACACACTTGAAAATAACAAAAGCCACATCAAATTATAAAATTCTCTGTGATTTACAGTATAAATCTTGGTATTATTGTACTCATCCTGTCCGTCATAGCCCTTGGGTAAAGACTGTTTTCTGTCATTTCCTGACCTTTGACCCCAAATGAGTACAGATCACCCAAGGACTGTGAGGGAGTGGGTGGGAAAAGCTGCATCGATCTTACCGAAAGACTGAAACATCACAAAAGGAGAGAGAAGAGAGAGGGAAAGAAGTCGGGCCAAAATTAAATTAAAAATTGCTTACGTACATATCTTGCACAGTCTGGAACATATATTATTCCGAGTCACACAAACAGAAAGAAGAGGAGAAAGATAGAAGAGAAGAATCCATTTGGTAAAGTAGATGCAGATCGATGACACTGGAGGCAGGCAGGCTAGAGTGCAACAGAAGAGGGGGTGTGTCTGTGAGGATCTGCAATGTACCTCTGTGTGTGTTTGTGTTGTGTGCATGAGGCATCACAGATTACTTTCCCTGATTGATCCGGCCCAGCATCCGCCTGACCTGCAGGACGTTTCAGCGCTCGTAAGATGCTGGTGGAAAGATGGCAAGAGGGAGATGGCCAGGAAGAAAGGGAGTGGAGAGAGAAAAATAAAAATCAATAGCACAGAGAGCATTAAAGGGAACTTTACTGGCCAAGACGCAGAGATAGTAAAGTCATATTAATCTCTTTGTGTCTCAGTCGGTTTGATAGGAACACCAATTTAGTATCACTAACTCCAATTCAGTGTGACTCTGGGGACTACTGGGGAGTGTCAGTTGGAGTTTAGCAGTATCATTTGTGGCTGCTTTAGGGGAGCAAGAAGGGGACAAAAGGAGAAACTTGTCAGCAATTTTTGTATCTAGTGTTTGTGTTGTGGCATACCCACATCTGACAATAAATGAGTCATTTTATTTCCAAATCTAAAAATGATAAAAAAAAAATGTAAAAAAAAGAATTTAAAGGATGCTTAGGGGGTAAGGAAATCTCAAATAACATCTGAAGAACAACAGAGAGGCCCAGTCTAGCACGTCAGATGGTTGCATGCTGGCTCCATTTTGTAGCTGCCAGGCAGCGTGTCTATCAGCAGAAAGATCCTGCAGCATACTGTCTACTCTGCAGTCTCAACAGCCTTCATCTATCCTGGCCAAGTCAGGCTAAATTTATTGTCTAAGCTCTGTGAGAGAAGGGGTGGGGGTGGGGGCTTGCACCAGCCCAGCTATAGAAACTGTTGGTCTCATGGTATAGAAACAGCAAAGAAGTGACAAAGGTAAAAGGGACAGAAAGTAAGACACTAACTCCTTGGCCATCTTAATTGTAGCTCTCGTGTTCTGTGAGATAGTTGTGCATGGTGTGAAAGAAAAAGATGTAGAAATTGATTCATATACAGTAAACCTAAAAGGAAGTTGCCTTTAGTATATTTGGACTCTGAGAGGAGAACAAATGTTTATTCCTACTCCTAGCTGTCGGCGGATAAGGCTTGTCCTGTTTGACTGCAGCGCCCAGACACCGTTGGCTGGGTGCCCAAGGAGACAGGAAGCACTTTTGTGGCATCAAATATTAATGGCATTATAGAGTGTATTGATTATATAATAAGTTTTCCCAGCATGCGAGCACCAACTGAAATGTATTCCCTGAATAATTGAAAATGTATCCATGAGCGGTTTCTCATCTCAGTGGTTGCTGAATGTAATTGCATTGCACCCTTTTTCCAGTGTTATTTGAGATTTTATCAGAAGACACACGTGTGTGCTTTCATGTGATAAAGCAAGGACAGAAAAAATATGAAGAAAGATGAAATTGTGTGTGTAGGTGTGTGTGTGCGTGTTATGCCTGAGACTGTTTGTTTTATTGAATGGTTGAGCACTGGATATAGAGCACTGAGTAGTATTTGAAAGATGGTACACAGAGACTTAAACGCACTTCTGAGAATGTAATATCCTTTTTAGCCGACATGATGCTCTCTGGCTCTATATGTTGGCTGTTGAAATGGAGACTCATACACATCTGCTTGCTGCTTCTTACATTTTGATCACCACATTTGTACATGCTACTATAACTGCACTGACTGCTTGCTGCAACACACCATTCCCCTCCGCGCTGACATGGTGTGTACAATGACGGCTTTGCAGAATGGGTGAAATATGCTATTGATGTATAGCCCCTGCCTAACATTTTCTTTTTTCAGGGTAGCTTTTCAAAAATTTAAAGGAGGCTAAACATATGTTATCTCCTTTTGAAAAGATTAATGTAGTTTTACTTTATTATATGTAGTGGATGCGAACTGCTGCTAGTACAGACAAATTAGCCTCAAGGGTGTAGCTGCTTCTAGCACTGTTGTCTTCAGTCTTTGTCTTAATTATCAATGCACCTTACTTTTATACGAGGTTGATCAAACAAGTCTAGATCTTGAAAACATTGACATATTGTAGATTTGAAATTAAGTCACAAATTCTAACCTTTCTCCCTATTTTTTTCAATCAGATTCATAATTGAAAAAAGTGTTTTTTATCATTTACACAACCATTAATCAATAGTTACCCCTTGACCCTCATCAGACTAAAACAAAGGTGGCTCAACTTGTTACGTCTTTGTGAATATGCCCAAAATATCTCAATATCCACCATTACCTGTCAGCTAGCAGAGACAATATTCCTTGTCCTCTTTTCTACCCTGACCTCTCTGCCCTTCTGTATCTTCTTTTCTCCCTTTCAAGCTGACAGTTCACTCTCATTTAGACCTCCATTATGCATTCCTGCCTAAGTTTACAAGACACATTGACAACAGAACATGTACAGACACTCTCTCTCTCTCTCCTCCCTCACCACCTCTGTCTCTTTCTTTGAAGTATTGGAAGTGTCTTTCCCATTACTCAGCCCTTGCCTTTTTCTTCCTCCACCCATCTGATCCCTCACTCCCTCTCCTCATCTCTCTGAAGGAGTAAATGAAGGCAGAGGTCATCCCTCCTCTCCTGTTAAATTGGCTGCTTGTAGCATCCGTAGATAGCTGCAGGCGTTTAAGCCCCCCCCCCTTTGGAAAGCTAGTGAACAGACTTCCTGCTCATTTGTGGCATTTCTGTATCTTCAACCACAGGCTTGTTTACCCACAGAGAACAAGAGGGAAACCCTCATTATAAACTCTGCCAAGGTCATTGCAGTCACCACACCAATCTGCCGCCTTCAACCCATGCATGTGATTCTTTTCACTCCGATCTAATGATTGAAACAACTGAAGGAAAAATATCATTACACCCACTTCTCTCTAAGCAACTCCTTTTTTGCCAAAAAAAAAAAGAACTCCATCAATTTGAGACATACAATCTGTAATTCATCACCATCCCAATGTCTTCAAAACTCCAACCAGGTAAACCAGGCAAAGCAAAACATCCTGAGCCACCTTTCTTGGTTTTAGTTTGACTGGTGGCATGTCTACAAAGGTGTAACTGTATTTTTTTTTTCTACACAACCCCTAACCTTCTAAAGTGAGTGTATGATGTTGACGGTGGGCTATGCGTCCCTCCCTGTGCTCCGCTCCATAGGGGTCGACAGAGACACAGTGGCGTCAGGCAGAGCTCCCACAGCTCCAGGGCTGGGCAGAGAAGGGATTGCTGACACAGCCAAAGATGGTAAGGAGACTACTGCTGCCAAATGGATGGCACCAGCCATTTCACACACCCATGAAGTAATATGATCTGCTATTGTACTGTGTTCACATAAATACGCACTGGTTGGTGATGCTGCTGACTGAGAGATTTGGGAACTAGAACTGAGAATAATTGGATGGGGCGAGGACTGAGGTTTACAGGGATGAGTGAAAAGCTATTCAGTGTCTTAAAATGAATGCGTTGTATATATTTGTGGGAGCCAGTTAATTATATGGGAAGCCCATGCTTAGAAACATTTCAATTTATATCAACATGTAGATGTTTTATTATTTAGCATATAGTCCATCCAAAGCAATAGTGCTCTGTAGCCCTCATTAAAACATGCAAAACTACATTTCTGGGCTATTCGAATGAACCACTACTACATTGAAGACACGTCAACACTGAAGTTGTGTACACACTACATTTAACATTTAGCACTCTGGTGTCCAACATATTTAAAAAACAATTTTAACTTACAACAGTGAACATTTATTTTCAGTTGTAATGCTACCTCACACAACTGGACCCAGTCTGCATGAATTACTTTTAGCTAGGACCTTAGTGCTACCTTCTCTTCTCTTGAGAGGGATAATCACTTGGGACGAAAAGAAGCTGCATCTTGAAGCTGAGAGCTGGAGAGGGCTGTGTGTTGTACCGAGTCAACAGGACATGCCATGGGTTCTGTCCACAGTGCTGCGCTCCACAGTGGGAGAGCAGGGGCAGCCAGTGTTCCCAACCAACATGAAGTGGACCACTGAGCAGCACAAATGCTGGTGGGCAGGGACAAGGAGAGGAATATAATTGGCCACTGGGACTCTGCAGGTCCCTGTTAATTAGAGGCAGCCATTTTGGTGTAAAAAACTCCTCAGAAAGCATCCCATGGAGTTGAAAGTCTCTCTGACAGAATGGAGCTCAGCAGGGAATGTAAACAGATTTAATAAGGCCCTCTCCAATCAACTCTGTTATGGCTAGATACTATTCTCTCTCTCTCTCTTTCTGTCTCTCTCTCTCTCTCTCTCGCTCTCGCTCAGTCTCTGTATCTCTGTTGTGGTGGAGTGGTGAGTGAGAAGGAAAGGATACTGTCAAAAGAACAATTTGCATGCAGCTCTCATCTTGAGAGCTTTTAGACATCTCCCTGTCTGTTTGTTTTTCTGCTGTGGGCTCGGGCCATTGTTCTCTCCCTGCATATGTGTGTGTGTGTGTGTGTGTGTGTGTGTGTGTGTGTGTGTGTGTGTGTGTGTGTGTGTGTGTGTGTGTGTGTGTGTGTGTGTGTGTGTGTGTGTGTGTGTGTGTGTGTGTGTGTGTGTGTGTGTGTGTGTGTGTGTGTTTGAGGATGCGCTCCTCCACTCTATGCGGATGAATGCATAGAAGCGTGGGCATGCATGTTAGTGTGTGTGTGAGTGTCTGTGTAAGATGAGAAGCAGATCCAAGGGTGGCATTTTGTTGGAGCTGCTCCTAAACACTTAGAAAATCAGAACACAAAATAAAAACCCTTTATCATGCCTTTGCTCAATTAAAGAAAAAAAGATGTTTCAACCCTCTTAAGCCCTCTTAAACCATCAAATGATATATATTTTTTATACTTTGAATACTTGTACAAAGACCCCTTGCTTTAGACGCAGTTCTCCTTGCAGTTTACTCAAGGTTACTCAAAACTCATTTAAACTCAGTTAAATTCACTTGATTATAAAATTCAGTTTTATAAATGTCCTTTAAACAATCTCATTATGGACACTTTTAATCAGTGTTCTACCATTAAACTGCCATTGGGGAGACATCAGCTGTTTTCATCAGAATAGAATAATTACTCTCCTGTGAAAATAAGTTTGTATTGAATACTGTGTTGAGGTGATGTTGGTATAAATATGTAGGTGATATTTGTTTGATTACTTAAGAGTCCAATGTTTGACTGCATTCTCTGCTTACCACTGCAAGTAGGTAGATAGATGAAAGTCAAGGGATTAAGGCCGAGAAGTACACGTATTGTAAACGTCTAAAATGGTTTTTGAGAACTATTTCTGGACAAACTGGGAAATTTTTCAAATCAGCTTTGAGCTATATTATTAGAACACGATTCCAGAAATAGAGTGAAGTAGGACTCTTGTGCCGCTTTCTCCTTTGCTAAAACCAGCCCTGATTCCTACCGCAGCCTGTCTGCGTGTTCTTAAGAATATTTAAAAATAGACGGAGAGCCGAATGGTTGAACAGGGGAAAAGGAGAGATCTGAGTGATGGCTTTAAAAATTTGATTGAACCAGATTAAAGAACATTTGCATCTTAATTTGGATTTCAGCATGTTAGGTCATAACAGTGCCTGTGCGGTGGGAAGTTATGAGTGCTTGAATGGAGATGTACCTGGACGTTTTTCTTGGGATTTGCAATAGATAATTGTAGTCTTTTGTACAGAATAAGAATCAGTCCTACACAAATATGAAAGAGAAATCACAAGAGCAGTTTTCAGATTAACTGTAGGGTCTAAAGTCTCCAGGTCTGGTCAAACATCAGCTCAGACATATTTATTCTCTGTTTAACTTTGTAATACAGCACCTTTTGTTTTTTTCCCTCTTTTATCTTCCCACCATGGACATATTAATTTTAGATGTCTCTGCTCTTAACATTGACAAACACTGACATACACTCACACATAGACGCAACAAAAAGCCATTACTTTGATGGAACAAATGTTTTTTATGCAAATGTATGAATAATTTTGCTTCACACATGGCTTTTGTTGGAGAATAATGTTATCCCAGAATCAGCGTTTGTATTAAAAAATGTGTCAGAGTGCTTTTGTAGAGAAGAGAAGTGCAACCTTCCTCCTCCTCCTCCTCTGACTTTTGACTTTCACTCCTTCTCACCTTTTTTTGCTGTTTTCTCACACTTACAAGTTCACAGTAAGTTTTTAAAGCCTTAAACTTAGATCGGCCAAAGCAGATATGTACACACATTCTCTCTGTCTCAACAGCAGCATCAGCAGTCAAAAGGCGTGCTGAAGGGAAGCTCCATACACTGTCTTCATTATAATTCAATGTTTATCCTCTCTCTGTTTTCTGTTGAATGTCTTAATGTTCAGATGTAGGATATCATGTGTAGTTTGTTAACTGTATGTGTAGTATGAAATATTAATGTTTTGCTGTTAATCATTAAGAAGCATGACTGTTTTATAAATCTGCTAACTTGGTGACTTCATGACTGCTCATACATTTAAGAAAATGTCATTCCTTAAGGCTTTATTTTAGTAAAATCTACCTCAAAACAACATTTTCTTTGTTTACTTAAATACCTGGAAATGATGGTTGCCTTTCAAATTCATGCAAAATCGTGTTGACCTTATATTGGCGTTAGGCCGGTCAGCTCAGTTATTTGCAACATTATCCAAAATAACCAAAGGAAACTGGAAAATAAAAAGTCCTAGCTGACTAATTTTTGTCACATTACCAATCAAATTGAGTTGAGCATTGGGTAGCTCTTTCATTTGAGAGAATTGGATTTGAACTTAAAACATTTTGAGTAATGTGTATGACTTGCCTCATATTCTTTATTAAAAATAGCTCAGTATAGTACAGAAGCCTTTGCTAATACGTTTTTCCTCTCTTCCTCCCTGCTGTTTCCCTGTCTGGCTCCTCTCCTCTTTCCTCCTCGTTGCCCTGCTCCAGATCATCAGTAACATGGAGGCCCCAGTGTCAAATGGCCCTAGCGGAGGAGGCAACACAGCCAACGGGCCGACCACCAACAGCCGCGGCTGCCCCTCACCCATGCAGACTGGACCCTCAAATGACGACAGCAAGACCAACCTCATTGTCAACTACCTGCCCCAGAACATGACCCAGGAGGAGTTCCGCAGCCTGTTCGGTAGCATCGGAGAGATCGAGTCCTGCAAGCTGGTTCGCGACAAGATCACAGGTACAGATTGGAGAGTTCCTATGTTGTGCTGGGGTACTTTTTTACTATTTTGGTACTGGGGTACTATTTTTGTAATGTCATATAACGTGGGATGATTTGGTGTTGTTCTGAATGGCAGTTCTTCAAAAAGAAATACAAGAACACAGGTTAGGTGCAGCTACTGAAGTCTTGTAGAGCAGTGACAAATCTAGAAACTAGCTTTATATTCTCAGAAGTCTGAGTCTGATCCTATGAAAACTATTTTTTTATTCATTCCATCAACCTAATTTCAAAGTATAATGTGGTTATAAATTCTCAGCAAACCATGTTTGTTTAGGCTGCTAGTAGTTGCCTTTTTAGATTTGCCTCAACAGTTAAACCACTATATGAAGAGTTTTAAAAAGTTGTTTCGAGACACAGTTCTTGTTACAGTTTACACACTGATGAAAGATGAAAATCACTGAGTCCAGTAGATAAAACAGTTAGGCCAAATGTTGTGATGAATGCAAACACATGTAAAGAATCAATTAAGAAGTTAAAGGTCAGAAAATCTGACAACAAGCCCAAAGTCAATCACAAGATCGACAGATTCTAGTGTTTTAAAGGAGTCATGTCTGTGTGTTGTCTTCTAAAAGAAGAAAATCACCGCTGCCCTTTGTGTTTGTTCAATGACTGTGACTCAGCAATGCAGCAAAGTGCCACATGTTCTCCAGAGGTGTTTAAATTAAGCAGCACTTGGCGGAGCTAATCACGGCTGTAATCTGGGCGTAGTGGCTGTGTGGGTGGCCGTACAGCAGATGGATCGGGGGGTTGGCGTGGTGCGGCTCTGTGATAATGCTCCATAATGGCTTTCATTTTAGATCCTACTTACTGACACTCTTCTCCTGATAATCTCATTAAAGAGCACCAGGCGAGCAGGCAGTCTGGATCATCGAGCCTTTCTCAGATAGCAGGTAAGGCAAGGATAGTAAACAAATGTATACCACAGATAAAAATGCAAACAAAATCTCAGTTTTCGATTTCCTGTAATGGAGAAGGTAGAAACAAAAGACCTATTGTACCGACAATTTTAACAACCTAAGATTGCTACTTAGCAAGCAATTCTTGCCTCCTTCTGTTCTCTAAGTCTTTGAAACATGTTCTGAAGAACAACTCATCTTTAGATCCATCTTCCTCTTCCACCGTAATGGTCCACATAATGGAACCTTACAGGCAGGCATCCCATGGTAATGGAGGATGGTGTGCACCAAAATAACATTGGAACACCACATGCTATCATCACCACCATGTTCTCTCTCCACCTGTTTTTAGCCTTAAGTGTGATTTTCCCCAAGCAGCAGCGAGGAACCCATCTAACAGCAGATATTTGGAGCGATTTTTAAAACGAACAAAACTGCTGTAAACCTGCTTCGGGAACTAATTGGGAATGTGAGAGAGGTAGAAAAAATGTTTGTTCGCTGACTTCTAAACCATTAAGGGTACTTCTCTGCTCTTCACTACAAGGTCCCTCTCATGACTTAGCGTCAACGCAGAGAAGTTATAAATAAATCTTGCCCTCCCCCTTCTTCTACCCTTCTGGTGTTTGCCTGTTTTGCTCTTCCATGGGTGCAATTTCCTCTTGCAAACTTTTAGGCTAACAAAGCATAGATACCCTTGTTCCATTGGGGAATACCAAGAGGTTTTTCACACTGTAACAGTCATCCAAATCATTAACAGACTGAGCCAGGTATGAGGGGGGAAGTGTAAAGAGAACGATGGTGAGAAGAGGGCACCATACATACCTGTGCCTTTTCAGCCTGTCATAAATATATTTGCACCTTAACACAAACAAGATCAACATCTGCCAAAGACATTTTTATTTGGATTTTTCTCAGTAAGTCAAGATCGCAGGAGGATAGGATATTTTGCTGCATAAAAATTTCAGTGTGAAACTTAGAGTAAGTAGTATGCTGTAGCAAGTATTAACATTCATATTGATGAGAATATGAAGGTCTTTGTATTCTATTATGCAGTGTGAATGTATGAGAAAAGAAAAGAAGTTAAAGAATTTCAATAAGCTCACTCAATGAAAACATCGAATCAGGAACTTTGACATTATTTTCAATAATTCACCTCAACAAGTGTTAGAAGTTGTACATTTGTGAAAATACTGTTTTACCAGTGAAAGTCTTTACATTTTGTGTTGCATTGTGCTTTGATATTATGTAGCAGATGTACTGATTTTAAGACTGCCATTTATTAGTTTTTGCCGGCCTGCATCTTATAAGTTTCACAGCCGTGCTCGTGGCTTCACTTCATTGTGAGTGTTCTCTGACAAGGTGTGATCCTATGAGCCTCTCAAAGGTAGCAGAGGTAGACAGGTCCTCTGCGTCCTCTCAGCTTCCTGTGGACTCGCTCTTGTCAGGTCTGATGACGCTGGCGTGGCCTGAGGCCCGGGGGGGTTGGGGGCAGGTGTAGACACCTTGGCTCCATCTGTCAGCCTGGTGGACTTCAGCTGGTAGAAGAGCCACCTCTGGGTGTCTATCTTGCTCCAAACATGCCTGCATGTTTGCCTTCCTTTCTGCTTTCTTGCCTGCTTGCACAGCTGCCTCTGAGGTTCTCATAACACGGCACGGACGAGCATCTTAATCTTTTATTTAAGGCCAGTGTACACGCAACTAGCCACAGCCCAAAACACTTGCACATAAGCCCCAGGCCTCCACCTGTGAATGTTTACTGTCTATCTTCTATTTAAGAGAAGATAGCTTAAGTTTTTTGTTGTAGCAGGATAAAAAAAATATTGAATTAAGTGTATTTACTCTAGAAGTTGTAATATTCGTCTTCACTCATTCCAGGCAGAGGATGCTTGGGACGAGGACATCACAGCTCTAAGATTATGAACGCTAAATATGGTTCTTGTTCCACATAGCAACACAGCTATTTAAGCCTAGAAGCTCACATCTTGATCAACTGCTCCTTACTGACACATACTTAAATGGAGAGCAAGGAAAAATGAATGTGGACTTTGCAGTATATTGAATCAGCACTCAATGTCCACACATGCCCATGCACACTAGCAAACACACAAATGGAATTGACTGATTCTTGTCAGTGAGTCATTTTTTGGGGATACATTTTCTGCATTGGCTGCATTTTAGCTTGATAATAGAGTGCATTTGTTTTCATAATGACATGGAGGAGAAGAAAATGGCTTTGCATGCTGCAAAAACAATTGACTGGATTTGGGAGGGGGTGACAGGATTTTATAGTTTTATGGAATGTCTTATTTTGTTTTCATGTTGAGTCAATATGACAGTGCAGTTAAAGCAGCAGAGAGCCCAGTAGCCTGACTCAAGAGAGATACGATTGTATCTTACTTGCTTGTTAAGTAAACAGTTCACCATGTTGACAAGCTGCTATGTGTTGCCCTATTCTAGCTGATCGTGTGACATTTTCCTTATGTAGTCACAGCATTTGTTTATTGCAAGCTTCCAGCAGCAAACTTTACTAACCTTTTGATGACAGCATTTATTCTGTACGTGCTGATAAAATAATTCTCCCCTAACATCAAACCCTATGAAGACATCCCAAAGCACAACGAGTTAAGCCTTTTGTGCACACTTCTCTAGTCACCTTCCATGTGTTGGTTTTATACAAGGAATCTGGGGAGCTGATGAAAATCATAGTGACAATGTAGCAAGCCAAGCAGATGTTGGCTATAAAAAATAGATGGACTGTGATGTCAGCTGTGGAGTAGTTGGAGCCAGAACACCTCTGACAGACAGCAGCTTCAGTGCCATGTAAAAGCCTGCTGCGTGTCCAGTTCTTACATAAGGACAGGTAAGAAATATTCATAAACAGCAAGTGCAAACAAATTTCAAGTTTGTTGGATTTGGCTTGCTTTGCACGCACAGGAGTGTGCTTCATGCAGAACACTTCCATTAGTTTCATTGTCGTTCCATTTCAGGAACATGGAGTGCATCCACAAATATTGAGTACATAAAATATGCATCCAACCCTGATATGCAAGGACAGCCAGGCGGAGCTTACCTCCTGTACAAGGTATGTCAGTCTAACAGGGAGCAGATCAAATATTCACCATATAAACCTTAGTTTACCCACAGCTCTTTGTTGCTACTGAAATATACATCGACAACACGCTCAGGAGCAAAGCTGTTTCTCTT
Organism: Labrus mixtus; assembly: GCF_963584025.1. Lineage (NCBI taxonomy): Eukaryota > Metazoa > Chordata > Actinopteri > Labriformes > Labridae > Labrus > Labrus mixtus. Next base: position 18,063,473 of record NC_083614.1, on the reverse strand, counting down.
TGTACTTCAGGTTGCGGGCAGGGCTGTTTTTCATTAAATGACTGATGGGAACAATACTCTCCATTATTATTCTGTTTGTTTATTGATGAGACCTTTTAAAACCTAAATCTTGCTGAGGGAGAGCTGATGCAGTGTTTATATCTCACTTGTAGGTCTCATTTATCTGAACATGAAATTGTTCTGAACACTGAAGATAGCGTGAACAGAGCTGACAGACTAAAAGATGGGGAAAGGATTTGACATCTCCAAAGCCAGGTATTAAGAGAGCTGCCAGGTTCAGAAGTGCAGACACAAGCAGCCAGACACATTAAAATTTCAGAGTCCCAGCTCCAAAGAATGTCCTGTCCCTCTCTCTCTCTTAACGGCCCCACCTTTCCTCAATCCCCCCCATTCCTCGCTCTGCTTAGGACCGAGAATTGGAAGTCCTGAGAGCTTGCTTGGCTGCACTGCTCCTCCAGTGGCCATTGCTTCAGAGTACCTCTGTCCCCTCTCATTCCTCTCTGAATGCCCTTTACTTGGTACACAGAGGTTATGACTGTCCTTTGTGTCAGCCTCAGATCCAGAGGCTGACTGTGCCTCAGGGCTGCTTAATTTCCCTCCAACCCTACGCTTGGAGTGCACTCTACTTGGCCTAAAGAGAGTCAGACAGCCACCCCACCCCCCTTGTTCCCAGAATGTATGCTGTAAGGCTGGGGTTGCATGTCTTAGAGCTTGTGGTCCTGCTTACCAAAGTCCAAGCAGGTGCAGCAGAGTCAGCTCTGCAAACCTGACATAACAGGGTTATTCAAGACTTTAAAGGGGCTTCTCTGTCTGTCAGCTTGCATTCTATTTCTCAGCTGCACAGCCAGCCAACCAGCCCACCCACTGCAGGCTGCAGTCCGCTGGCCCCAAGGCTCAGGGAGCCACCACGAGGGGGTGGTTTATGTGTATGTATGTGTGCTTGTGTGTCCCTGAGCTTCTACGTGGGCAAGTGTGTGTCTATGCATGTGTGTTGGTGGAAGCAAGGCCTTGGGAACTGAGAGTGGGAGCCTCCTGACTGCAACAGTGGCTGCTACCTTGGCAACCCAGGAGGGAAAGATGTGTTGAATGAGTGAGTGGGAGAGGGATCTACAGTAGATGCATGTGTGCGGGGGACGCGGATCTGTTTATGAATTTAGTTATTTAAACGGCAGAATACATGCCACATGATATGCTCTGACTGTACTGCTAGTATTTAAGGCTCTGTCGTCTTTTGTTCTCTTTGTGTACATCTTTTTATGAACTCCCTATTCACTGTGGAGTTGCCCCCCCCCCCCCTTTAAGGTAAGTGAAGTGTACTTTGACATGAAGCCGGCGACAGGGCACCTTTGCAAACGCTCGGGAGCATGCTGGCCCATCATAAATAGCACTACCTCAGGTTGCTGCAGCAGCAAGGGGCAACATGTCAGAACCTGGAAGAGCATGGAAGCAATGAGTGTGACACATTAATATCGACAATGTGAAATGTTTTATTCCCTCCTGTCTGCCTCGTCTCAAAATGTCGCTAAATTTAAGACTGACTGAATGGATTTGCTTGTTTCTGGGACGAAGGGACTGGCCCTCTCAAAGTGTGTTAGCATCACTAGTTTAGAGTTATGATGATCTCTAGAAGCTGCAATACCCCCTCACCCTTTTGATGATCTGTCCATCCACAGACTTTCTGAATGACAGTTAGACTCCACTGATGACAGAGTGTGGAAGGAACTGTTTATAGATAGTCCTTGAGGGACCCTTCACTCTATATGCTTTTTTTCCTCGGATGTTTTGTTTTTTTGTTAGATTCATGAAGGGCTTTTTTATACAAAAGAACAAAATGGAAAAATATTTTGCACTCATCAGTGTCACTACTATAGCATGCCTCTACATTTCTCAGCAGTTCAACTTGCTCGATTTGATTAATGACTTGGCGCTTTCAGAGTATAGTATAAAGAGCAATAGATTGCATTGAGTAAAAACAGGTTTTTGTCAGCTGTGTGTTTCATTCGGCAGCTACCACTCTACATCAAAGAGTCTATAGTTTGCTGTGTGATGTTGCCTGATGATAGCAGTAGATGAAGCTGCTTTCAAGTCTGCAGTACAGGGTTCTTAGTCGCATGATACAACAAAGGAAAGAAAATAATGGCAGGAAATTTGCACCAGGGGTCTCTCACTATGTATGTGCCCCATTGTATATTATTATAATCCAACTTTGTGCCCCACAATCTCATCCAGGAATCTGTTTAACTTGATTTATATGCCTGTCAGTTGAGTGTTGAAATGCATTGAAGTGAATACAATTCACACAACTTGCTTCTGTTTAACTTATGTACTTAAATGTAATTTTGCTTCGACAAGTTATTTGATTGTTTTCACTTGTATGTGTGTGTATGGAAGGGCAGCAGGCAGTACACTTTCACGAAGAACACTAATTTTCTCATCTCACACATTGGGCAACCTGCTGCTCCTCAGGAAACAAATAATGGCTTAGTCATCACCTCGCTAACACACCAAACAGCCTCCTTACTAGAAATAGCTGTGTTTTCACTTCTGAATATCATGCCCACCTCCCTATACAATTTATGTCAGATTATACAACAAAGAGTAGGGGTGACTAAATGATCCCCACCTACTCTCACTCCACTGTTTCATCTAATATAGTTAGTTTGTTATTTAAAGCAGACATGGCACTGGATGATAAGTAACTGCAGTGCTACAGAGGTTAAAAAAAAGAATCTCCACATGGTTATATATAATCTTTTTAAAGACATCTGCTATAATTGAATCTACATCATTTTATTAAGAAGCCCCCTTACATGCTCATAAGCATTTTCATGGTAACAACTGTTTCAATTTGAACAACTGGCATGGTAAGCAGCTAAGAAATCAAGTCAAATGAATATCTTACCTCATTAAAATGCCATTATGAGGAGCAGTGCATCATTTGGGTTCTGGATTTAATTGACAATTAAAACATATAAGTTAATATATCTATTAAACTAACTGATCAGCACAGTGACATTTTTTTGTGTGAGCTACTACAACCCCATTAGGGGCTATTTATTATGCATTTTTAATAGCTTCTCTATATTGCCTCAGATGCAGTTCTTTTATCAAGTCATTCTGTGATTATTACGTTTCACAATCTGTTTATAACTTCACTGTGTTTTTAGAAATAGAAAGGATTGATTTCTCTGACACAACATAAAGAGGGGCAGTATTTGTTATATTGTTTAATTCTGTTCAGCTGCATGTCATTGACCTTTTTGTTAAATTTTTAGATCTATATTGTCCTGCAGTAGTGAATAAATCTGGATTGATTACAAGATGTTAAAAATAACTTCTCTACAAATATTTGAATGTATGGACAGGGTTTCAAAGCGCCTAAACAATATCATAGCTATTCATTCAGTAACTTGCTTTGTCTCTAGTTTATGTTATTATATCTTGTCTGGTGTTGTTGTCATATAAAGCAGATGACGGCTGAGCTAGCCTTCTCCTTGCATTCCAATAAGACAGCATGCTAGGTTAAATGCCACTGAGCCGTTTTAAACTGTACTTAAACGCGGTGTGCTTAGCCAGAGCAGAGCAAGGCACCATGATGGTGTGATCCATTTGCAGGCAGCATACAGGGCTGATCCTGCTGGGGAGTATTGAGGTGGACAGGGCAGGTGTTGTGACAAGCTGAAGCCAACCACACTGCCTGCTGTCTCTGCATATATACTGTAGGTTACAGACAGAGAGCTGTTCACTGTAGTGTCTTAGCCTACTGGTTTGTATTGGATGTGCATTCATATGAAAACAGATCTCTTCTTTACATTAACTAATCACTTTAGGAACTACAATACCCCCTACACACACACACACACACACACACACACACACACACACACACACACACACACACACACACACACACAAACACAGACGAACACACATAAATGGTGTAATCACTGGTTAGCTGCCAGCCGCTCCCCTCCTTGCTGTCCTGCTGGGAGGACATATTTTACTGCTTGTGTCTATTTGTGTGTGCCAATGTGACAGAGTCATTACATGTTTACTTGCATGTTTATGCACATGTGTGTACATCTGTGTGCTGCATTGGCATTACGTCTCCTAACAGCCAGGCAGTCTGCCGGTGGCTCCCTGCTGTTAGCTCCACTGTAGGAGGCTGGAAATGGTTGGTTGAATCCCCTCCTGGAGATTTTTCTAAAGCAGCAGGCAGATGCGTAGCTCCATCTCCCCTTTGTCTCTCCTCTATCTGCTTGCTCAACTCAGGATGGATGCCAGTCAGTGAGTCTCACTCTCCCCCTCTTCCCTCCAGCCCTGGAGGCCCTCAGTCTTGCCAAAGAGGGTGTGATGAAGCAGGTCTGGGCTGGCTTTTTGCCAATACCAGCCTAAGCTTTCAATAAATATAACATACACACAGTCTGAAAATACATCGAGACAAATATTAATAAATGCTACATCTACATGAAGCAATATTTCAGCAGATTTCTTCTGTTGCAGGACTGTAATCAATCAATGACTCATATGTGTCCATACCTACACTTCTGACTAACTTGTTCACACACACACACACACACACACACACACACATGCACTTAAAAAAGACACTCGACCTCCACAAAGGCCCAGTCATACATCTGCAGCATCCATGCCGCTGGTTTGGCCCCATTTGGCTGTCTGGTCTACTCCACGAGTGTTGAGAGTCTCTGTACCATTAAGCACCAGCCAGCACATCTCGACTGCCCTGCATGAGTGTCTCTTTGCAAGCACACTTCATTTTCAGCTAACCCTCTGGTAGCCGTGCTTGTCGAACCTCACATACTCTTGTTGAAGATAAGGGAGAGGGGTGAGGAAGGTGATCGGAAAGTGGGAGAGGAGGTTGAGGAAGAAGCAGAACAGGAGAGAGGAGTGTTTGTTTTAAACTCTGTGGAATATTCATACGTTGTTTCAAATAATGCTGTGTAACTTGTTTATTTGATGGGAAATAAGGTAATACTGGGAGCAGTACGTTACTTATTTAGATTATTATTAATGTCCCATCACAGTTTGTTGGCACGCTTAAGCTGCATACATTTTGTATTCAATAAAACTAATTCTCTTTGTCTCTTTATTATCCCTGCACTTCTTTTTGTGTTAACTATTAAAAAAAGAGAGAAGCCACAGAGCACTACCTTTGTGAGTTACATTTAAACTGATAAACTTAACACCTGATGTCAGTTGAGAGTGAGAGGAGGATGAGAGGAAAGAGATAGGAGGGCTAGTTATAAATAGCAGAGGTATCTGGAGAATGGCAGTTTTTTAATTAACAATAGAGAGTGTCTGATAATCCACAGTTAATCCAGAGGAAAAGAGGGAGAAGAGGAGGGAAGAAGAGAAAATCATCAGCTGTTTGATGTTCGGACTACAAGTCCCTCCTGGCCCTTCCACCGCTCGCTGCTGAGCTGCTCTGTGCTGTGATATCCATAGCCCAAATGTATTTATTTTGTGAAACAGCCGTGCTCCATATTTTGTGATTCAGTTTGTCTCCGACTAACCACTGTCTGTTCCCATTAGCGTGAATATGTGCACGCCGCTCCCCTTAAACTGACTACGATTCTTTGAGCTTGTGTGCGGTGTTAGTGGATCCAGGCTGTTTGTTGAAAACTAGCCGAGTGAAGGCCGTGATGGCTGGAGGCGTCCTCTTAAAGTCCTACGCCTGTTGAAAGGCTTGATCTGTCGGGGAAACACTTGGAGATGTCAGGCCTGCTTCACACTCAAAGGGAGTGTGCTATCTAAGACACTTTGAGCTTCGAGGGAATTGGGGGTGGGTTTTTTTTTCACTCTCTTTTTTACACAGCTGCAAAGACAGTAACAAATATGTTGTTTGTACTAACTGTTGTACTGCATTTGTCAGGGCATTTCAGGGAGATTTTTAGCTTATTCATGACATAGAAAGCATTCAGTGGTTGACACCTCTATCTCCAGCAAGGAAAATGCTCGATTGAATTAATCCCTCATGCTCTCAGATCTCAAATATGAAAAGCAACAAACATTTAAGGCGGCAATAAAACAGAAACTACACACATTATCTCATAAGCAATATGATTCATATTTTGACATATTTTGACAATATTAGGAAGAAATGTGTTTTTCTTTTTGTTAAATCTAACTTTTTTCTGGAAAAAAAATTGCTGATGTTTTTAGGTATGTATTCAATGGAGAAGTTAAAATAGGCCCTCTGCCAACTGCAAGCTTGTGGCTACAGAGCAGGAATCACATGACATTTTGTTGACAGAAGTCACACCAAGGCTCCTGGCGCTCGGGGCAGGAATCATTGTGATCTTGTCACTAGTGATGAAGAGATGTTGTAAAGGATTTTCTAGGAACAGATGCATGATGATGATATTCAAGAGGGTGTCTATGGAATTATTTTCAGTTTAAGGATGGGCTGATGTGCCAGGGTCAATCTCCGGTCGAAAACATCATTTTTTTAAACACATTTCTGAGTAATCCAAAATTTTTGGAAATCTTTGTTTTTAAATATATTATATATGTTATAAATTATATGGGATGTTATAGAGATATCTAAGTACAAGGGGGTAGTATTAGTTGTCAGTATGATTTATATTTCCTTATTGTACATTTGACCGAAAAAGTCTTTATGAATCTCTTTTTGAGGCACGTCTCTGTCTCCCCTTTAATCTTTAAGTATGGATAGTACTTTTTGCCTGATGAAGATCTAGTACAGAAACGTTGCCAATAAATGTTTGTTCGCAAGTTAGAAAGTGTGCAGGAGTTTATCTTTAAGTTTTTGATGGACACATTGCTCTCCTACGCACCTGTCTTGTGCAGTGGATGTGCAGAGGTTTTTAAAAAAAAATTCAAAGTATGGATAGTAACCATAAATTATTAACATTTGTTTCAAATTGTCAATAGGTTAACTGAATAATGAAATACTCATGATAACGTTTTAAAAGTTGTTTTTTTTTCTCTTTCTGCTATTCTAGGACAGAGTCTGGGCTACGGCTTTGTCAACTACATTGATCCAAAGGACGCGGAGAAAGCCATCAACACGTTAAATGGACTCAGACTTCAGACCAAAACAATCAAGGTAACTGACCTCATATACATCTTAACATGAGTTATAACAATCTACAACAATCTCAATATCATGAAAGAGTATTTGTTTAAAAAGCACTGCAGCCAAAAAAATAAAAATGAATTACAAGGTGATGAATATCATCACAATAATTTTACTAAGTAATGATTGTCATACTAGTAAAAGGCTCTTTCTACTTCCTCAAAGCCCTTTTAGATAGCGATGCTGTGAGCAAATGAGCTGAAGGGCAAGATAGGATTAACAAGCATGAGTAATTACAAAGACCATCTAAATCAAAGAGGCACATTAAAAAGCATTTGACTATGGATGATATGCTAATTACCTTCTAAATGTCAAAATGTACAGGTGAAATTATATGTATTTAGAAAGAAGGAGCATGTCAATCATTGCATAGTTTCTGAAATAATTGAGAGCTGTGTTTTTTTGCATTTTAATAGCATGACTAATGTACAGGCTTGTTGGTGGGTGTCATCAAGGCAAAACATAATTCAGTGCCAACACAGTGCTGTCCCACCTCCAGACGTGTTTTAAAGGCTGAGAATTAAACCTAACCAGCAGTTGGTTATTCATATGTTTCCGATCAACATATAAATCTTCCCCTAACATCATCCTCTATCGTCCCCTCTGCTCTGTGCTTGCTGTTATTTGGTGGCTGTTAAGCTGAACAGTAATCTGATGCTCTGTGGTAATCCCGGGATTCTCGCTTTCTGTCATCTGATCTAATGTAATCTAATCCAATCTAATATCATTGGATTTGCCTGTATTTTTGAATGGGCAATCCCCAAGAGAGTCCCTCCATTCACTTGACAATTTTGGCCTATGCTACATAGGTTGGTTCAACACCTCCCAGCTCCTTCATGGCATAGAAACAGGAGAGTGAGAGTTGTGTGTGTCTGATGTGTTTGATGAGCATAGTCTATAGAGATGTTCTCATACAATGTTTTACCTCACTATGCATTGATTTGAGTATTGGCCAATTCTAAATATTACTCCAAAGCAAGTGGGGATTAAAAAAAAGCTCTTGTTCACTTTTGTAGCAGTTTTAAAAAAAGTGATTGCTGAAATTAAGCTAGCTTTCACTCAAACTAGAGTCTCTGCACTACACTGTTGTTTGATGTTGGCTCATATTAGTCCACCTGATGGCTAGCTGGTTATGCAGTTGGATCGGGGCATTAACTGGCATTCTGGTATCAAAGTGTTATCAGTACAACTCTAATTTCCTGGATGACCGAATGTGTGTCTACATTTTTCTTTTAAGTTTGATAACTGGATGTTTGAGCTGTATCTTATTAAAGGCTCAGTTAAAGTAGGTGTTTGTATGTTCTCTATATGCACGGGTTGTTATACCAGAGTAGCCCATAGTAAATCAAAGCAGCTTTCACTGAGCATCAGTTCCAAGTGTTTGGTTGAGTCCAAGAACACTTGTCTCAATACACAAGTGTTATTCAATAGAAAATGGCCATCATGGACTCCTTTTTGAAAAAATAGGCCTTTTCAATGTAAGGACTATAAACATTTGAAGGTCATTTGTGTAGTGTGACAGTCTTGCGGTCTTTATTGAACCTAGCGTCCTGAGTTCACAGATTTTCACGCTCACACTCTCCTGACACAAGAGGTTGCCTCAAGTCCTTCCTGAGATAAAGGCGGTCTTTGTAATGACAGAAGACAACTCTGCATCTCTGTCTGGCGCTATCACATTTTCACACTTCATTTCCTCTTTCCCACTACCCTCTCTTCTTGCTTTCTCTCTCCACAACAGACAGTAATATCCTAGAGATAATGAGGTCAATTAAAAGGCAGCGCAGTCATTTTAAATTGAAGTTAGCCACTCTATCATGTCACATCCTTCCCACCCTGTGCCACAACACTCATGACGAAAACACTTGGCCCAAAGATTCACATACTCTCAGGCGATGTTTCTCTCTGTAGTGTGTTTGAGTTGGTTTTAATGCTGCCGTTTCCTACACCATGACACCTCAGATTTAGTCAGCGATGTTGCTTTCCTACCGAGGCATGAGGGGAAGCAGCATGTCAAAGGTGAGAGGATCTCACTGCGATATGCATGCAAATAATCTCACACAGTTTTCTTAACATTCATGGGCACACACGCGCTCACACACACACAGACGAAACCACACATGCCTTGCACCACACTTGTCCACAGTACTGCTCACAGCTTGAGGAGGTGTTGATGGATTAGACATCTGGAGTTGGCTGACAAGAAGAAGAAATGAAAAGAGAGCTGCACAGAGGAGAAAAGAGGTGCAAAAAGAGGGAGAAACTGGAAGAGAGAGAAAGGTTTAGTGATGCAGCACGCAGGAAGGAAGCAGAGAAAAACAGATCCAGGCAGCAGAAGAGCAGAAAGATGCAAAGAGGAAGAGGAAAACACAAGAGCTGAGCTGAGATGCTGGAGAGAATGATGTGTAAAAGAAAAGCGAGACATGGGGAAAGCCAGCTGTTTCCAATCCTATTCTTCCACCGTTAAAGTTCAGCAGGATTTCCATGCTGTTGCTGAAGGATATGACTGCATACCCACCATATTTGCCTGACTTTAACCCTATTTGATGGCTTATGTCTCCACATGTCAGAGGTAATGAAAGTACTGCGAGGGAAAGCTGCTCCTGTCAGCAGCAGTAGTAATGGGATTTGCTGAACTTTTTCTCAAGAGACTGGGTCTACACATGAGGATGTTGGGTGTTAGTATGATTGATTGTGCCTGTACAGCTTTTCTTACACTGTATGCATACAATTATGAAAGAACAATGTTCTAAAACATATGCTCTGTATAGTTATCTTTATTCACTTAGTTGTACCTGCCCAAAATGAATGACATGTGAAAATCTACCTTTCAATGTGAGCAAGAATTACAACCCTGTTTCCAAAAAAGTTTGGACACAGTGTAAAAATTGTAATAATTTAAAAGAGTTGGCACTGTCACAACAAAAGACTGGAAAAGTTGTGAAATTCTAAAAGATACGACCTGGTGAACAGGTTAGTAACATAATTAGGTATAAAAAGAGCATCCAAGGGAGGCTGAGTCTTTCTGAAGTGAAGTTGGGGTGGGATTCACCACTCTGGGAAACAATGTGCTGGGAGGTTCAATTCAAGCTTAAATTGCAAAGAATCTTGGGATTTCTTCATCTACAGTACATAATATCATTAAATGATTCAGAGAAATATGGTTATGCTAAAGACTGAAAGATTATGGAAATTGAGGCGCCAGTTTGGCTCTGCAGTTAGTGTGTAAGCACCCAAAGTGCAGGGGCTGCAGTCCTTATAGCTATCCAGGGTTCAGGTCACACCCTGCAACATTGTTTTGCAGGTCTTCCCCCAGTCATATCCTCTAATATTGTCTGTCTCCCGTCACTGTGATATCTATAGGGGCTGAAATTGCTCAAACAAATAACAGAAATTGGCCTACTCAGCTTCCAACGTAATTGTTGTTAAAAGAAGAGGTGGTGCGTCAGACTGGTTAACATGACCCAACTCTTTTGAAATATGTTGCTGGCATCAAATTTGAAATGGGTGTACAATCATTTCTCAGTTTCAGATGTGTTACCTTTGTACTTTTGACCACCAAAGATTGCGATACAATGAAAAATAAATCATTGCATTTGTTTTTATTTACATTTTAAATGATGTCCTTATTTTTATAGAGGGTTGAAGTTATTAAATTTGACTCTAATTAATAATGTGTTCATTTAAAAGCCAACAAAAAGATATCTGTAAACAGTGCATACCAACTAATGTTTTTATAATCTAACATTTAACTCAGTGTACTAATTAAATAAATAGACTTTTTCATTAGAGTCCTTATATTATTAATTGTCTTCCCCTGGCTTGCTGGGCTTTCCTTTCAAAGTAAAACACCTGTGGTTTCTACTCAAGGGAACAAAGTTTCCTCTGCTCCCAGCAGCAAACAACTCGAGTGTTAACTCCCCAGTGTCCTAAGCAGCTAAGTCTTTTTCTGACAACGATAATCCCCATGGCAGGGTACTCTGGGAAAATATAGTCACAATTTTCTCCCTGTGGTTCCAATGGTCCACTCCCCTGCCCATCAAACACACACACATACACGCACACAAACACACACACACACACACACACACACACACACACACACACACACACACACGTACACTAATAAAATTCATGTATTTTTCAATCCTATAGATCCACCCCTTCATGGTGCTAATGAGTACAGAGTCCTCATTTATTTATACAAATCCTAACATGTTTTTGTCTTTTCTCACAGGTGTCATATGCACGACCCAGCTCAGCCTCTATTCGTGATGCTAACCTGTATGTGAGCGGCCTTCCCAAGACTATGACTCAGAAGGAGCTGGAGCAGCTCTTCTCCCAGTACGGACGCATTATCACCTCCCGCATCCTCGTCGACCAGGTCACAGGTATCCATGGGGCAGCACCTCCTACCTTCCACACAGACACACAATATCAGACAGACAATATATACAGGCCAACTATGTTCCTGAAACAGTTTTAGTTAGTGCTTAATTAGAACATTTTGAAATAAATAAATACATTTGAATCAATGTTCAAAGTAAAAAAATATTTCAAGAGTTGTTACATCCAGATCAGTTGATCAGTTAGATTATTTTGTTTGCAATGCATAATGCCAAAGACTTTACAACTGCTGCACGACAAGCAAGACATGTTCAGAGCCCAACAAAGATGTGCTGTATAATTTAGTATTATACATTGTGTCATGCAGTGAAGAAAAGTGAAAGAAGTTATAGTCATGAAAGGATAAGAGACATACTGTATGTATGAAGTGGAAGAATAACAGAAAGACCTTTAAAGTTGTAGTTCAAAAGTTACTTGCATTGTTTTGGAAGAGTTATACATCTGATGCAACTAAAACATTGGAACAGTGTTTATTGCATAACATTTAAATATGATTTATAAAAGATTTGCTTAATTTAAAATCTGCTTGCCATATCCTGTCAGATATCACTATCTGAAAAACATTTTTGTATATATGAAGTTTCTTTCAGCCATATCACTTTGCCCTGTTGTCCACCAAACACAGCCTAGAAAAGTTGTCAGTGACCTCAAAAGGCAATTTCATGAACCACAGGCCAACTGAGGGCACCGTAGTAAGCACAATGATTACACAAGCTGTGAAATATACATGCTCAATTACACATTCTGCTACATCCGAAACACAGGAATGAATCACATCAGCCCATTGTGCTGCAGAAGAACCCCTCCAGCAGGTCTCTTAGATCCATTTCAGGGGTTTTGTGTGTGTGTGCCTACAGGCTGCAACCTGCTCCAGTGTTATGTGCAATGTGTACTGATGAAGGGAAAAAGGGAGCAGCATGCTGTAAGCCACACTCATTTGCCTAAGCAGAATAAATCACTGCTGGCGCTCAAGTGCACGCCTGTCTGTACACACTGAGAAGACAAGGAGGGAGGCTGAGAGGAGATGGGAAAGCAGTGGAAAGGATAGAGAGGCGAGGAGAAAAGGGAGCCAGAGTGGAGTGTAGACAAGGGCTGAAGGAGGCAGAGACAATGGAAAGGATGGAGGGAGAGGAAATGAAGAGAGAGTTATGGAAGTGGTTTGTGAAAGAGAAAGGTAGGGAGAAAAGAATGAACCTGTCATTAACACATAAAAAGATGTACTTGCTGCTGATCTGATTTTCCTAACAGACATGATGTTCATTAGGCCACTGGACCCAACCAAAGAAAAAAGTCACACGACGCATAAAGACAGCAGGAAACATCCTTTCAACCAAAGCCATTTTAAGGGTTTGAGTCACAGAAAGGGAATAGTTTGTAGCGTTTATCATATGTTCATTCTTGGCTGACACAAAGGTCAGTTTTAAAGTTGAGCGTTCTCACACACACACACGTCCAGATAAAGTTCTGCTCCAATTAGAGCGCACCATTGTGAATAAAATGAACACTCAGATTTAAAAAAAAAACTGCTTTACGAAGAAAGTTAATGGACTCTGAAAGTGGTTCTTTTGATATCCTTTGAAATAAAGTTGACACTCAGAGGTATTATAATCACACATCTCTAAATATTATTACAGACTACAAATTCTGATGTCATTTTCTGACAAGTACACCCTTAAATCCCCACTAATAAACTATGTTTTTTGAATACACAGAAGCTACAAGTTACATTTTTTTACTTATTTTGGTCTGTTTCTTTGCCCAACATCAGAGTATTACAACAGAGCAGAATAAATCGTCACGGCCACCCAATTTTTGTTGTTAGGCAGTGTTCTTCATTGAAGGAACTCACATTTTTGGTACACAGAATATGTCACGCCTCATGTCATTAACAAGAACGTTGAGTGTAGTTCACTATTCGCACTGACATTCCGAGTGACCAAGAGGTGCTGAGCATTGTGTGCCCACATCCGATATGTAGCACCAAACATGCACCAGACATGGCTTTGGTATTATTAAGCAAGAGCTTGATCTGTTTTTGTTTTTTTTCTGTGATGAGACTTCCTGTGTTTTCACAAAATGATTTTATTCTGAATATGTGCCGGAGAAGTGAATTAAGTATCTTGCAAAGCGCTTTAGCTCTTGAGGTTCCTGCTAAGCCTTCTTTAAAAAACAAAAACAGAGTCATAAATCATGATCATTTTAATTTACAGTCGAGCACATGCCTTTTTGCCCTTTCCTGTATATGATCTATCTTTATGATATTTATAAAACAAAAAAAAATGTAATAGTATATAGTTTATGGTCTTAATTTGGGTAAAACTAGCAAGTTAATGATGTGATGTAGAAGAAGGGATATAAGCATAGGAGGCTCTAGAGAAATAAGAGAAGCTCGGTGCAGCTAAAAAAAATAAAATAAATGAACTGCAATACATTCACTTTTTGGACTGTGAACTTAGTTCAACATTTAATATTGTCAACTATGAACTAGTTAATTTTTATATGTGTGAACTGAACTATGAGCTAGCTATTTTTATTTTTGAGGGAAATTGTTCATTTTGTGACATCACAAAGGGCAGTAACCCTGAGTGTCACCCATAGCTAGGTGTTTTTCCTGTCCTCTGAGTCTGCCTTAGTTGCCACCATAAACAAATGGTTAAGGTGCAAGAAAACCCAAGCCGCATCCCCGTCCTGTATGGTGCTGTCAAACACATCTCACCTGCATTTAAAGCTACAGAGAAAGAAACAGTCTGTTCTGAGCAGGGCTGAAATAGAGGGGTTTAAAGGCATATAGGATCAGAGTGGATGTTTTGGGGACCTCTGAGACTTATTTAAACTTGTTGAAAAGGAGGATAATATGTGACCTTTAAACACAGCAGGCCTACTTTGTTAACAATAACGGAAATAATTTCAACTTGGATGGATTTGGACAGTGCTAGTTTTACATCTTCTTAAAAACTAATCAGATTAAAATTTACATATTAAATATTACACACCTCACTAGTATTATTTATTTTTCACAAAATAAAACATATTATTAATGATGTCTTATTTCTTTACCACTGTTTTCTATGCTGTAAGAGTGTTAAAATTGTTACCCAAATTAAAAGGTTTTCTCATACCATACCATGCTTATTTGTGATGCAACACTCATAGATACACAGCATATGAGTGATATGCAAAATACAGCTTCTGTCTAATGGTACTACAGTGTTATTATTGGATGTTTGCTCGTCTTTGGTGCTTTGTAAGCTACAAGCTAATTAAAAAGTTTAGGCCAAATTTAATATTTTGAATTATCACCATTATTACCAGACAGAGTTTAAATCTTGTAGCATGTTGACTGTTGATTTATCACTGGTCAATGTACTCTCTCACACTTCTAGCAGAAGTTGTATGAACACTGTGCCCTCGCTAACAACTTCAGCTACAGTAATTGCTGTCCTAACTATGAACCTACATACTGTACAAGCTTAAACTGAAATACACAGAGATCCACTATTATCTGCATACTCAAACACAAACTCGAATGAGAATAATGTGGGAGAGAGATAGAGAGAGAGAAAGAGATGTTCTGCAAGGTGTCTCCAGAGGGATACGGATCAGCAGGAGAAATGTTAATGATTAATTAGATGTTAGACTTGCTGGTGATTAAAAACATGGAGGACTTCAGAGCGTCCCTGAGAATAGTATGCTGGCATCATTGACTCATCTATTTCTTCTCTCACTTACAGTACAGCACACACACACAAACACCCACGCACTTGCTGCCATTATGAGAGAAATGGGCTGCAAATTAAAACTCTCCTGTGACTGTTAAAAATGTGAGCACAGAAAAAGAACGGAGAGAAAGAAAAGGGAGACACAGACAGTTTTGTGGTATTGGACTGGTTTAGGGTCGAAAGGTGATGCACTGTCATAGATGAAGACAATCTGTTACATGCAGTTAGTGTGTTGTTTGGTTCAGTCTGACTTATGGGACTTCTTTTTTATTCATTTATTTTATTTAACCAGCAGTAAAAAAAACCTCATTGAGATCAAAAATCTCTTTTGCCAGGACAGGCAGCATCACAGGTAACAAAGTTTCCAGCAAACTAGCAGACCATACTTACACATATTATAAGACACATATATAAGTAACACATTAATAGATCTTACAAAACAAAGAGAATTACTGCGTTGTTTCACATTCTGTGTGTCACATCCCATTGATAGTTGCAGGGCCAGGGTCTGGTTTGTCCAGCTGTAGCTTCTGAGGCACAGACACACAACGCTGGTTTACCACATTGTGCAACAGGCTACATGTTTTCACAAGAGGTGGGAGTGCGCCTCGCTTCCTGTGCGTCATGGATTTCTGTGCCCCTCAGCAACTGTACAGTCCCTGATGTGTTACATCTCCATGTCACATAAAAAGTATATAAGAATAAGAATAATTTTCAGTTTACTTGCAACTTTGGTTTTGGTACAGTGGTTAAGGCATGTCATCTGTTAGTAGAGATATTCTTTTGTTTCCCCTTTTTGATGTCAAACATGATCAAGATTAAAGATCACAATAGTGAAACAATCAGATTTTATTAATCCCACTTCATAAACATAATTCAGTAAGTAGTTATTTTTGCACATTGTGCATTGGGCATTGTGACATAGAGTTTGCGGGATGGCCCGCATGTTTTCACCGCTGGTCTTGAGTTTGTGGCAGGGTCACGCTGATTTTCTTACATCCTGGCGTGTGTGTAAAACAGAGTGTACATAACATTTTAGTAGGTGTCCACTGTTTCTACATGAGGCACCAGGTCTTTTTGTAATCGGTTCCAAGCAAAGGGTGCACAAAGTTAAACGCCTTTTTTCCCTGTTCAGTTCTGACCTTTGGAACAGACAGTAAAGAAACATCCTGATACTGTAGTTTATAAGTTCCGGTACTCTTCTAATGTAGGTCAGAAAGTAGGAAGGACGCAGACCTCATATTAAGTCTATGTTTGTTGACAAAGAAGTGCATCCAACATGTGCATACAACAAACAGTGATGAGTG
This sequence comes from Labrus mixtus, assembly GCF_963584025.1. Classification (NCBI taxonomy): domain Eukaryota; kingdom Metazoa; phylum Chordata; class Actinopteri; order Labriformes; family Labridae; genus Labrus; species Labrus mixtus. Next base: position 18,046,920 of record NC_083614.1, on the reverse strand, counting down.
AGGGATTTCATATTAGTGATGAACCTCAAAGCTCCGTGTTATAGTGTCCAAAGCATGTAAGCTTTGAGAAGAGGTCTGCATATACATCACCATAGTCCAGCACAGACATAAAAGTGTCAGCAAACTCTTTTTGGACTCAATTGATTCTGAAATTAAAACCCAGTTTCAACCTTTTTACCAACTGCTGAATATGAGACGTAAGAAAGAGCGACTCATCAATAAAAATATTTAGGTGGTAGGTTGACACAGACTCGATCTGTGTACTCTGTCCCTGAGAAGTGAAGACTGAAGGCAGGTTTAGTTCAGACATACTTTATAGTGTTGATGTAACATCATTTCATTTGATGTCTGGAAGTCGTGGCCCAACTTATCTCTGACTCACAAGTGCACCCATATTTATCGAACCAATGCATCATTAGTGCTTGAATCCACCTTTTCCTGTGATTCATTGTGTCTACAGAACAAAGGATTGATTTTAGACACACCCACACATCAACCACAGGAACAGATTAGGCTGTATGTTAGAGTGAAGCCCATAGAGCACAACGTAGAAACAGCTACATGGTTGTTTAAGTGACGGATGGTCTCCAGTGACCACTGGCAGATGGGCCAATGATCCCCATCTCCTACTCTGCTAAATTGGGAACATGAAGTCTGTTCTCTAAATGACCTCCTCATCAGCAGGATGCACCCTGCAGTCACTCTTCTGTTCATGAAGACAAGAAGGATCTTTGAAATCATCACAGTGAGCATCATTCTCAGTCAGAGGCGGCTGAAACAAATACCACTAAAGTGCTAAATTGCCCCAGAGACTCAGGGAGAGAACACAGCATCAAATTTACAAGGATATTTCTCTACTTTTCCTCTTTCTATGGCCTCTTCTATCCCCTCTTTTGTCGATTTATTCCCTCTGAATGGTTAAACATACTTTATTAGAGCAAATAGTGCTGGCTGGATTCCCCTCACTTTGTGACAAACAGTCAGGACGGGCTTAAATTATCAGCGGATATAATATCAGAGACAATTTTTTATCAATAGTTGGTCATTCCTGGACTTCACTTTGGATCGTGCATGAGCAGATGTCAATGCTTTCCTGATCAATGACTGCAAATACAATCCACATCCTTGGCTTGTACAAACTGTGATGTGAACCTAAATTGCTGCTCTGTGTGTGCAAGGATTGCCTGTGGAAACGCTGATGCTGAGTTCCCTTCATGTGGCATGATAGGAGGCAATGGGAATGATTCCCATGGTAACAAGTCCCAAGCGCTCACAGCATCATACAACTCAAAATAGTGATAGCCAGTCACACATTACAAAATATATTATTTAGCTGCAGTCTTATGATAGGTCAGTTGCGACTGATAAAAATGGCATTAGATTAAAGAAGAGTTACCTTGAAATGTTGCTGATATGAATCATCAGGGTTTGAAAGCTGTTCAGACTCTTTGGTGTTATTTAATGCCATGTTGTGCTGTGGATAATAAACTGGAAATAAAACATCTCAGACTTACTCCTTCAATACAAAAAAAACACTTGACTGTTTGTGAAGTTCAGTGCTGATTTAAATACATGCTGCCTGCAGCACATGATGTACCTTTTAAAGCTGAGATTATATTTATGGAATTATTGAAAGTCTGGTCATGTCATGTTTTTGTTGCACAAATGTATTTGCACTCAGTGATCAACACAGGGACTTTTACTGACACTGTTTGAGCCTATAACAATTTGATTATGTTTACATGCAACTAAAGTGACACTTCTGCCAAAAAAAGTCCGAAGATTGCTTGCTTTGTGACTCAGCCCTTTACTATTTTAACAAAGCTTGTGCAGTTATGACTGAAACACAACTTTTGTCTAATAATTTGGGAAGAAAGCCAAGAAGAACACAACTCTTTTCCCTTGTAGCTCAGTATTTTTAGATGAAAGAATGAAAAACAGAGCAAAAAATACAAGAGCAGATTGGAGAGAGTCTAATTTGTTCCCAGGAAAAACAGTTACATGTGCTCAGGTGCATAGAACAATGTGATGTTATTGTGCAGGAGTTGTATGTCGGTCACTAATAATTTACTCAAGGTATATTTGATCATAATCCACATTGTACCATTGTTCTTGTGGTAGCTTTGTTTCATAATGTTGTTCTGCTGCTTTTAGATGACTGTCGTGATTTATTTAACTTAAGGAAAAGCTTTTAGAGTTACTTAATGTAATGCAGGGTAGGGGTTTTAGTGATGTGACCATTTGTCAGAATATGTAGCTGCACATTTTGGTAAATCTGTGTTTGTCTGGTGATAAAATACTCTGCAATCTAGATATTCTCACTTCAACATCAACATATATTTTCACCAAAACTCTGCTAACTTGTGTATGTCATATTTCATTTGCATGGATCTGGGTACTAAACACCAATGCAACATGGCGTTTAACTTCAGAGAAGGGCCGCTTCATAGTGCTGCTTGTGCTGGTCTTTTCAATGCCATGGAAATGGAGCTTCTTCTTGTGTTCATGCCACTCGTGTTTGCACTATTTTTTCTCAAAGGGATTACTCTTCCTCTGCTCACTTGGTGCATTCTCTCTTCCCTTGACTTGAATAATGGATGTTCTCCTTCAGACTGACACCACACTGAATCCCTGTTCTCTGTCTGTTCAGTAGCAGAGAACAGAACGGTCAAGGTAATATCAGCAGAGAGGTGCACCCTCAAGGTGGGATGACTGTAGCCTTGACTTGTACTACCATCTCTCGGCCTGAACACCCCACATACAGATATGCACACATTCAGTATACACATATCAGACAGATGGTAGAAGCCCTGCTCTGACAAAGGCTTAAGCACACAGGGCACCTCCACTCTTAAAAGTCTCTTTGTTTCTCCTCTTGCTGAAAGCACCATCTGTACCCATGCACACTAATGCTGCTCCAAACAAGGACATTGCCCTCCTTTTTTTCTCTCCATGTAATTAAAAGACAGCAGGAAGAGGGTTTGTTTCTGCCTCTGCCATATTATAAATCTTTTGGAAAGGCAAGGCTAATCATTTGATACGGCTGGCACAGTATAGCTGCTCCAGTTGAGGATAAAATGCTGGGACATGGCGGAGCAGAATACCTGAAAAGGTTTTAAGATTTTGTATTTGTGTGCTTGCGTCAGGCCATGAGTGTACCTGAAAAGGAAGTGCCTTTTTTGTTACCCAGCAGCCAGCTTTCACCTCTTCTCTCCTGGTCTCTCAGAGGAGCAGTCATTTCTCTCCGTCAGTCAGTCAGTGTTTGGGGAAATGATAGTGGGTTTTGGAGAAAGAGCAGCTTTGTTTGGGCAAGAGCAAGCAAGAATAGCACTGTTTCCTTTCATCATCATCCTTTCACTGTCACCTCCTAACACTCCTCTTTCACCTTCTCTCCTTTAGTCCTTCCCTCACTCCTCAGTCCCTGTACTGCTCTTTTTCTTTCCTCCTATTCACTCCTTGCCTTGCCTGTCCCACCCACCCCCAGCACCGACTCCCCCCAACCTCTCTCTCTCCCTCTGTTTCCCCTCCCAGAATGAGCTAGCGTGTTATTAGCAAGGCAGCCAATGTGCCTGTCGGTGTGTGTTAGAGAGAGATAAGCACAGGTAGAGAGAGTTACATAAGCCTCTGTTGATTACTGTGGAGGAGAGGAAGGGCAGAGAAAGAGAGTGAGAAGAAGAGAGAGAGTGACAAATTGCTGTACCTTAGTAAGTACATTGTGCTCTAATGTTGCCTGTATGGCTGGCTGGGTGTTGATAAGTAGCCCAGGCTTCTTGGGCTGGTAGAAAGGACAGTCATTGGGTTGGACTCCCTGGACTGGTAGCTTGCTTCATAAATTGCAAGTTTTGTTTTGTTATAATGTTAAAGATGATGTGACAGCGGTGTAGTGGAAAAACATACAATTTTGATCGTTTTGTGGAATCATGTAATAATTTTTTCATTTGTTCTTTCATTTGTCTTCTAGATAGACACTTTGCACAATATTCTACATATTTCTTGGTTTGCAAAAAGTTGAAGAAAAAGATTCAACATCTGTTCCTACTGACAAGTGTGCTCTGACATAGACATCTATTGTTGTCTACATTTTAAACTAAATATACTAAAATTCAGAAAATGTACTTTTTTTAAATTTAAACCTGGGAATTTATTTTGGTATGTAATGGCATGCAGGACAAGCTGCCCTTTCACCAACCAATCACACTTGGAAAATGTAATAAAGCTGTTTGAGCATTGTGCTGTTACTCGCTTTATCTGACACCTACCCTGCAGCTGTGGTTCAGGCATTACAGTAAATAAATAATCATCTTGTGGTTGATGGTCTTGACTGCTTGAGGAAGTCATCAATATTAATTTCAGTCCATTTCATTAACACCTAAAATCCCCTCACTGGAGCTTTAAATTATAACAAGTCATGTATGTACAAAGGCATGTGCTCTTATCTGCACTTGATAAATGGAGATTTACACACACACACACACACACACACACACACACACACACACACACACACACACACACACACAAAGGAATTGTTAGGAAAAATAAGAAGTATTGGGGTCAACTACCACCTCACCCCTCTTGTCTCGTTTCAGTGTTGCTGAAAACACTCAAGGACAAGAGGAGCTGGTGCTCGCTTAAGAAATGTCTGCACACAAAAAAATGCAATCTCTGACACACACATACAGAAAAACACACACTAAACAGTATATATATATATACAACTCTACATCAGTCACAGTAACCATAATTACAAATGACCATGCACACCTCTACTCCTTATTCTCAAAAGCACCACTTCAGCTTATCACTTGAGTGTGTGTGTGCATGTACCTTTGCATATATGTTGTTTGTCCCGTGCCTTCATCTGTATGCCAAGCATTTGTCCAGGGGCCCTCTAGCCAGAACCAGCTTAGGAACAGCTCAAGGCCAAACAAGTATGAGGATTAAAGGACAAAATACAGTCCTCTCTTCTCCTCTCTTGTCTCAGAGGAGGAAGTGAATGAGCAATGCTCTCCTTCTCCTTAACTACCACTGAGGTGCCCTTGAGCAAGAATCTTGGCATTGTTAAGTGCCTTATAGCAATAACTGTTGGTATATTGGGCCAAAAAAATGATTTTGGATGTGCCCTATTGCTCAGTTAATTTTAAAATCCCAAAACTACAACTGTCAGTTAGCAATAAAAATCAGCTTCAGCTTAAGGAAAAATATGTCCCCCCCTCAAGACACAGTAATGAACGGCATTTTAACTCAAATGCAGAACATACATGACAACTACAGTAATGAATGGGAAAAACTTCATGACAGTAATGGCTGTTGTTTGCTCGGTCCTATTAGGATTGTTATTTGTCTGCTTCTGACAAGCTTAGTCTGTCAGGGGAGAGGGAGCCAGAGAGGTAAAAAAAAAAAAGAAAAAAGGAAGAAGAAAAAGGAATCATTTACACTGAATAGGAGTTAATGAGATCCTCCAAAAGGCAGAAAGAAAACGCTGTGGTTCAGAGAGTGTGTGTGGTCAGTTAAGACTGTGAAGTGACATTTTTCCTTTGTGAGATTCAAAGTCATAACGTCTTTGATTACACGACAAACAAAACGTCAATTCTCACTGAAAATAAACACATTTCATAAAAAGCAGCAGACTGATTCAGACTGTGGTCACATGGGTTTTATGTCCCTACTGCACCCAAAAGTTGTTTACTGCTGCAGAAGAACACGGATCAGCACAGTTTAGAGTAAATTAGGTCCTTTTTGCAATGTTGACAGCTAAGAAAAGATTTCCAGTATTTGAAAGAAGCGAGGAAATTGCAGAGAAAGTGCAAATGAGCTACTTATTCCCTCTAAGTTAGCTAAAAAAAAAAAGATGTAAAACTACAGTGTTTGCACTGCAAATGGAATTTATGGGTCTGACTTTCAGGAAGAAATGTGTATTATATAATCTGCACATCACCTCTTCAAACATTTTCATGAAATACCAACATTTAGACCAGAAATTCCCTGGTTTTAAAGTCAAATGCTGGGCCATAAATGAGACAGCAGACATTTTTCAACAATGTTTGGCTTTCAAAAAAGGAGAATTTTATTTTGTAGCCTTGCTAAAAAGGTAAATAACCTTGTGCTGCCAGTGTCCTGGAGAGAAAGGGAGAGAACAAAAGGGGGGGTGAGTCGGTCAAGGTGTTTGTGGGAAATAAGAATTCAGGAGAGCGAGCTACATGAGACAAGCCAACAGGAAGTATAAAAAAGAAATGGGCAGAGGGATGGCATGTACAAAAATGTGGAATAACAATAGGGGAGTTTTTATATGTGAGAAGGAGAGTGCACACAATAATGCTCAAACACAAAATTCCCCTCTTTCTCGCTGCCTCTCTTTTATTCAGTCTCAGTCACACAGACATGCTTGTGTGCACACAGTATTATGTAAATAGTCTCTTCGGCAGAGTGCTGCTGTCACTGAGCGAGCATCCTCTGGGCCATCCAGGCTGCCTCATTAAAATAAGGCACAGCATCCATTAATAGATACCAATGTGCACGTTCACACACACATACACAAGCACACACGCACATATTTGTAAATAAAAAATAAGTCAGTAACACACACAGAGCATTCACAGACACCAATAAAGGACCTCCCAGGAAGCACAACTCTAAATGTTTCTCTCAGGTGGCATTCAAAAAATGTCTCCAAGGAAACGGCTCAAATGTCACAGAACAATGCATGAGGAGTGTGTGTGTGTGTGTGTGTGTGTGTCTGACTAACTGGGACTGGAGCTAGCATGAGGGAAGGACAGACTGTGAAGCTTTAAACAGAGGACCAAAGCCACAATTCACCAGTTTCTGCCCAGTTACAACAGGACATATCAGTCAAAGAGCATTATGTTTAAATTGTGTAAAGATGATAATTAATAAAGTATCCTCACTTATGTAAGGGGAATTTATAAGAATGATAACATGAAACAAAGTGGCACCGAAATGATCATTTTATCCGTATTATGTTTATGTTTTGGTTTATTCCATTATTTAAGGAAAACAGATTTATTCCTATACAATTTATGCCTTCTCAATACTGATACCTAAACTATTAGATGGTCAATACCAAGTTCCCCTACGATTTAAGCATCCAAAAATACAAACACACAAATGTTTACAAAATAAAAAATACAACACACAATAGCTAGCACACTGGTTTGTGATTGACAGACTACAATGTATCTGAAACCAAATGATTTCAGGGGGCTAATTGTTTATGGGTCTGTGTCTGTCGACAATAAGAGATACAGAATCTTTGAAAAAGAATCAACGGCTGATTCCAGTACTTGTATCAGTAAAGGAAAACTCTAATAAAAACTGTTGCTGCTAAGTGCTACAGTCTTAAAGGTACTTTGGACCTAAAATAGTGAAACACATTGAAACAAATGAGCACCATACAAATGTAATGAGCATGACAGTTGTTTTTAAACCCTGTGAAGTAAAAGGAGCCTGTGTTTGTTTATGATCTGCTGGCCCCGCAGGTGGCTCCCGAGGTGTGGGCTTCATCCGCTTTGATAAGAGGATAGAGGCGGAAGAGGCCATCAAGGGCCTGAATGGACAGAAGCCATCAGGTGCCGCTGAGCCCATCACCGTCAAGTTCGCCAACAACCCCAGCCAGAAGACCAGCCAAGCCCTCTTGTCACAACTCTACCAGTCCCCCAACCGCCGATATCCGGGCCCTCTCCACCACCAGGCTCAGAGGTTCAGGTGAGTGATGGGACGGGCAAAGCAATGGTTACTGAGGAGGAAGTGGTGCAGAGACATCATAGGGAGGTAGAGGGTTCAGGTTGTTTTGTCAAAGCTTGGAGATTATTATTTGCCATTTGATATGAAACAGTGTAGTGTGTAGTTGATTCAGAGTTTTCCAACCTTGGGAGCTGACTTGAATTCATTTGATGACCCCAACAAGAATCCTTAATGAAGCAAATTGAATTTCTGCAGACTCCCAGTCATAAGTACATAAAGACGTGCAATAAAAAACATCACGTTCTTTGATTAATAGTAAAAAGGTGAAGGTTGTGAACATAAAACATTAGGTAAGAAGATTTTATGATTTACTCCAGCAGACAGCAGCTAAAGATTATGCTTTTGGGAAAAAATGATGTTACAATCAGCTTAAACAAATTAGCATTTGAATTTCGTTTAATACTTTGGAGCCAGTTTAACCATTATGCAGCCATGACAACCTATTGTTCATAACTTCAAAAACAAAGTATTGTGCATCAGTTTTAGTTCTAGTTAAAGACTCTGGATGTGTTTTCCTTCAGGGTAACAGTGGCATGAGAAAAGTGACCAAATAAATCACATTTTCTTTAAAAAATATGTTCAATCACTTTAACCTGATGGTCAGTACAAACACCAATAGCATTACTACCCAGAGCCTGCGGCTCCTCTCACTGCTTAGCTCCAATCCAGAACATTATGATGTAACAAAATGAAACCCAAAGTGACCCAGATATAATGAGAATTACAATAAGAAAGCAGACACTGGGGCCATCTGCTCAAAAGGTTGGAATTTCCAATTTAAGGATTTCAAGTGAGGAATAATGGAAAGCAAGTATGGTGTATTCAACATCAAAAGCAACAATTTCAAAGTAAAATGGATAATCAATAGGTATAACGACAACAGGTATGACTTTATATGGTGCCGGAGTACTTTAGAAAGATTTTTGAAAAACTTGATGTTTTGATCTTCCAGTGTGTTTGGTAATATGTAAGGTCAAAGAATACTATTATTGTTGACATGAAAGATTTAATGTCCTTAATCAACAACTCAATAGTAATTATTCTTGATTTAGGTGACCGTAAATTTAAAAAAGAGAACACCTTTTTTCCTAACTACAAGCCTGATTTGGAAAACATTTGCACCAAATGCAATTCCACTGTTCGAACAGGGGATGTAACGCCTACACAATTGGAGCATGAGTCACAGCCATGTCTGTGTACAAACAATGATACAACTTTTCTCATCTGAACATTGATTTCAGCAAACACATCCCCCTTCTGAACAAACAGATGTTAGGTGTGCACCTGGTGCAGGTGTCAATACAGCAGACCGTGTGAGTGCTCTGTGTGGGTCCACCCAGATCAGAAAGGAACTGTTCAGAAGAGACTGTGGGGTTCTGTCGTTCACAAATATGTATTTCCCTTCATTTCATCATGCTGCCATTAAGCCAAAAACATCTCAGAATATTCCCTGTGTGCCTGGGCAAAAACATGGATTTAGATTAAGATATTATAAAGTTTTATCAAACAAAGGACATATAAAATATTAATCACATATTTTGCTTGATACAGGTATGGAGGAACTGAACCATTATAATGAACTTCTATTTGTCCTGCTCACTTTAAAAACAGGTCCAGTCTGGATAAACATTTGTAGGATGTACAAGACATAATCAGTATTAGATACTGCGCTAGTTCCACCCATAAAATACTAAAGTCTTAAATCCAGTGAACAAAGAGCAAATACAAACAAATGATGACCTATTTAATTTAAGGATTTGTGGTTTTAACCTCATTTCAATGTAATTAAATCTTGCACTTGTGAAATATCTTCAGCTTTCTTAGCTCACTTTGAAAACAAGCTTTTTGCCCAGGTCTGAAATCTCTACTGTAAGCTTTCATTGAACATCATATACAGTAAGTGCCTTACATACTGTATATGGCATCCCACCTGGTCATATCCTGTCACTCACTAATGACACAAACTATCTGTTTTCTTAAAATAAATGTAACATTGACACCTACAGAGTTCATGTTACCTTTCACCTCAACTACAAAAAAAACAGGACAAAAAACAGGGGATCATATAATACTGTGTTCTATCATCCAATCTAACAAGAGTGTTTCAGAATAGCAGACAGAATATGTGCTTATACAATTTCCTTTCTCTTTCAATAACGCTAAGCCGGTCGTGCTGTTTACTCTCCATCAAAGTCGGAGCTTGGAAGGTATTTTTCTTGTGGAGCGGCTTCCCTGGTGTGACACCTGAGCGATGTAGCGTGGCTGTGTGTCTGTGATACGCCAAGCCAATTTACAGGCTCGGCAGGAGAGCTGTCGCTTCTCATCACAACTCACAACCACAGGACTCTTCCTCACTGTGTCCCCATGCTCCTGCTCTCTGCTTCCAAGCCCTCAACTAAAACCTCGACACTTTCAAAGTTAAAAATGTGCTCGATGTGCACAGTTTCCTTTCTTTGAATCCTTTAAGGACAACACTGCAGACAAGCTATTTTAGCCTGAAACAACATATAATACAGCCAAAACTTGATCTATTGTTTGTACTGTCTTTGACAAGATTCATTAAATTGAAAGCTAAAATATAGATTTTCACTGTTAAAAAAAAATAGTAATAAATGAATGACTGAAACTAAATGAAATGTGATTTAGAGCTGAAAACAAAACATTGTCCGTTGTAAATCGTGCACTCAAGCTTGTTTAATATGTGTTACCAGTTTGCTGGTGCTTATCTGTAAAGTTGGCTAAAAAATGGATAGAGCAGAAAACACTACAATCCTGCAGCAGTTACAACACCTATCCTGTGTCACTAATTGACATGGGCCGTCTGTTACACAAGTGAACGTGTAATGTGCTTATTTGGTCCCTCTCCAAGACAGCAAACATAATCGACTCCAGTACACTACAGGAAGACCTTGATCCTGGCTCGTTTCCAGTCCTCTGTCGTTAACTAATGATACTAATTAGCAAATTAGCTCTATTATGTCCAGGGCAGGAGACAATTTTAATTGAAAAGATTTTTGTTTAAAAAACGAGGAGACAAGAACGCCCCTTCCTCTATTACCTTGCATTGAGCGAAACACAAAAGCCCTATTGTTTATATGGAGCTTGGAGAGGCGGTGTGAAAAGCTGGAGTGTTTGTGTGGTGAGCGTGCATCAGTGTGCATTCATACATGTGTGAAAGAGAGAGAGAGACAGAGAGAAAGTGAGTGAGAGAGAGTTAGCAGCAGGTTGTTTTGTTAAGACCCATCGGCCCGGCGGCCAGCAGATGTCTTTTCGTGCTTCCGGGCCTGGAGCGCCTGTCCTCTGAGCACCCTCTCAAATTGACTCATTTACCCACAAAGCAGCCTGCTTGTTCCCCTCAAATGTAATGGGCTAATTATAGCTTTAATGCTTCTATTAATTCCTTTTGCTACTATTTCATTGTTTTAAGGCTGCATTCTCAGTTTGTTAATGTTAAGAGAGAAAAGTGAAACAATGTGTGCACAATTTGAACACAGTCAATAAGTAAGGCTTTTAAAAGTGTGAAGAGTGAAACAGTTACATGAACTCGTTTAGTTGATTTGGTGATCACAGTGTGCGTATTGTAACTTTATTTAAAGGTTCTAAACATTGGAATACTTCTTCAATATTTGTATTAAAAATAACACAAATAAGAGCAATTTGTGAGCAGGTACTTTAAAAATACACAAGTTATTATAGTTCTAATTTAACTCAAGATTTCTTATTTATTAATTTCCATGGGTCCTGGAGTTTAACTGTCCCTGATGAAAAGAGTGCTGATGTGTTCTCTCTAACATGCAGGGTGGATTTATTGAGAAATTATAAATATAATAAAAATAATTGTTAATGTTCAAGTTTACAAGCAGTTTATTCAATGCAGTCATAATAATGAAGCTGTGTGTAACTCAAGAAATGAATAATGGTACATGTAATTGTAATTGTAGAATAGTTACCTGTATTATGTTGAGGTAAAAAAAAAAATGTTAAGTATAAACATTATTTAAAACTTGAAGGGTCACTCAAAGGTTTCAGTAAATACTATCCAGAAGTTATGTCGCAAGAAAGCAGATGTTGTTGTTTTTATTGGAAAAGACAAAGAGGAACAACCCTGATGGTCGTGTCAAAGTCACACAGTCTGTAGTGTTTTCAAGAGGAACGAGGCGTCACTGGCCAGCTGTTGCTCAATAAGCCGTGGCCTCTGTCCATTAGGCCAGAGGAGTTAATAAGACATGGGACAGGCCAGAACCAAGTGACAAATGAAGGTCATTGAGTCACCGAGCAGACTGCATCCATCCAAGAGGGCCAACATTTCATACTGCCCACAGGTTTCTGAAGCCTCACAGACACACACAACTTCTACTTGCTTAATAAACAGCACACACACTAACACACAAACTGGATTATCTTGGCAGACTGTAAGGGCTATAAACTAAAACTAGAATATTTCTCAAACCTAACCCCTTTTAACAAAGGAAACCTTCTTACTAACACTCAGCCATTCCGCCTTTCCTGATAGCATTCACTTCATGGCTAGTTTTACATTCACTTGTTCTTTTGTTAGTCCACCTCATAGAAAGAACACTAATCATCATCGTGTCTCTCACTCACCATCATTCAAATGCCAAACCATTACACTGACAGAACTCTGGATCATTTCCAGTCACCTCAGTTGTTCTCTCAATTGAGTTAATACCAATAATTGACAAAAGTTTATGAAGCAAGATTTTTTAGTAACCTCCATCTCCTTATAAACCATCAATGTGCCGGCATGAATTGTATGAATAACCCCATGCAATTCCCTGCGTGTAAAATAAGTTGATGATTTGCCTTTGGAGTTGCACTATGGAGAGCATAGCATACCTATAGAGCTATGCTATGCTCTCGCCCAGTCACCATAAGTGTTCTGTATGTGACTGTAAAACTGAAATGTGACCAGTCCACTGCTGTAGTCTTGTATAACTGTTCAACAGTATCAATTAGAGTAACATCAATGTGCCTGTAACACTCTGCTCCAGCAATAGCTAGTGCAGGGTAAAACGAAAGCCTCTGAAGTAGAACAGCAGGGGCCGACCAAACAAGTTCCTACCATACTGATGGTACTGTAGCTTCATTAAGTGATGATAGCATTTTGTGGTGGGGCTCCTCAGTGTAATGGGCCAACTATAGATGGGTTTGTTTGTTCTTGAGTGAGGAGGACCATGCAGTTCCTACAGGGACTTAACATTAGTTCCATTGAGTGAGTCGACCATCTGCCCACCATTAACCCCAGAACCCTCCTTCTCTTTACAGGCTGGACAATTTGCTTAATATGGCCTATGGCGTAAAGAGGTAATTAAAAACTTCACCCAATGCCAGATGTCCATGTTGACTCAATGATTTTTCAATATCCTTTTATATGTTCTTTTTTTAGTTTATGTTTCCTTGTATTTTTGCCGTCACTTTGCGTTTAACAATTCGTTCAAGGTCAACTGCATTTTTGGTTCTTTGGTTTGTTTTGTTTTTCCACGTAAGCTTGAGTTGGTTTTAAATCCCTATTGCAACTAGTAATGGTGTAAGCAAAAGAAAACACAAACGATCAGTCTTCTTTTCAGTGGTGATGAATTTACTTTGTTTTGATTATGACAAGTGCTGGTGTTGTTTGAATTGTTTTGGGTTGTTTCTGTGAACTGAATGGATTTTTTTCTCTGGTGTAAAACTCCTAATTTCTAGGTGTCTTTTTTTTTTTCTTTAACCGGATTCAGGTTCTCCTGCCTGTCACTGTCACTCTACAGCCTTAGCTTGGGAACAGTATTTCTTGAGCAGCGACACTTAAATTGTCACTGTGATTTAAGGGTATTTCCTCACTACACCAATGGAATAAATCCCCCTACATCCACTATCAACAACACACACACACACACACACACACACACACACACACACACACACACACATACACACACACACGCACACACACACACACACACAAACTTGGATTTGTTAGATTTACATCTGGGCATTGGACACCATGACTAAACTATAGATTGCCGTAATTTCTTCGCAGTAGTCGAGATACTGTATTGTTCAGGAAGGACAAGGGATAAGGCTGGATGAACCTGGATCCCTGCTGGAAACAGGGAACGCTGTTTCACTGCAGACAGCTCCAGCTTTGCTCGGCACTGCTCTGCTCGAATTCCTTCCTTTCGCCTCCATGTTTCATTTTGCTTTCTTGCTACCATAGGTGTTACATAAGCAAGAGCAGCAGCCACTGTGGTGATAGATGTTTCATGTGCTGAAGGTGGCATCTTGCATGTTGCAAGCACAGGGGGCACCATCTTAAGGCGGCTTAGTAATTCAAACAGAGAACAAGTATTAGCTTGAAAGAAATGTTCTCGAAGAAGGTTTCTCGAAATAGCTGCAATTTTCAAATACAGGAATCAAGAATGTAGTTTCAGGTTAAACTCTTCATCTCTACTAAACTCTGTGCCCTCACTCAGAGTCTTTACATAACTCTCTAAGGATTGTAGAGCTTATCATCAAGTTAGAAGTGCTCCTCAGTGATTAAGGTAAGCATTTGAAAGTCAACAGAAGAAAGGTGTTAAGAGCTGGCTGGAGCTGGTTGGCTTTACAAAGGACAGAACAGATATCTGGTCAGCTACACTGTTGCCATGCAACCCCTGGGCTCATCTGTAACATTGGTTAGTGTTGGGTCCCGCTCTGATGGGTACTCTCGCATGCACTTTCACACACATGCACTCACAGACACACAAGGGGACAGGTACATTATCTCCACATCCTTGCAGTAGCAGTGTAAGTGAGACCCCAAACCAGCACCCTCCTGCTATCATACAAACCCTCTGACACACTTCAAGTTTTTTTAATCACTTTTTTAAAAATCAAGACAGGAGATGCCTAAATAGATAGATAGATACTTCATTGATCCCGAGGGAAATTCAAAGCATCCAGTAGTAGGTTACAAAGACGTACATGACATTTGTTACAAATTAACCACAAAACCGACGCCCCCCTCCCATACATATATATTAACCTAAAAGAAATATTTAAGAATACGCTAGATGAATCAATTTTTTTTAGCAATGTTTAAAAAGAAGAAAATTATCAAAAAACAGACATTAATAATAACAAAGATTCTGCCTAATAGTTAAAGAAAATATTCAAACCAGACATTGAGACCAGAAATACATAAGACAAAGGGTTTTCAGCCTTTTATAGATCATTTTTAAAATGCTCAAACCCTGTGGTGATAATGAAAATGTCTTTGTGTCTCAGTAATATCAATTTATTTCCCTACAATCCATATTATCTTCATTGTACTGATAGTTATTATATCTTGTACTACTAAAGTACTTAAAGCATTTAATTAAAAAAGTCTAATTGGTGGAGAGAGCTCATATTGTCAATTAAGGCACCACCCTACTGTAGGTTCTTCTGTAAGGGTCCACAGTAACTGCAATGGCCAGGAGCAAACTCTACATGGCCAAAGTCATGCAGGAAGGTCGTAGTGATTGCCAGCCATATATAGTCGCTGGAGAGAGACGGGTGGGGGCCGTGAGCAGCAAGCAGTACTATCGATCAGTGCCACGAGCTCTGGAATAGAACAGAATAGAACACCCTGCAGACTGCGGGAAGAGTGGGAGGAATACACTTTGTACCTTAATGCCACTGGGCTGTAAAGTGCTTCCATTTTCCATTTAGTTTGCTCCCTCTTCCCTCCCTCCCTTCACCTTAAGAAGGCAGCATTCTCTGAGACAGCTGCAGCAAAGCGGAAATCTCAATTAAAGCATACTCAATAATGCCTATAGTCTTTTCTTGGAGAGAGGTGGCATAAAAAATGAACCTTTTTATCTCATTTACCTTTGATTTAAAAGTGGGGATAGTTTTTTCTCCTTTTCCTTGGAGCGGAAAGGCAATTAAGGGAAGTCAACTAAAGATTCAAATCTCTTGCATCACAGGAAAAAGGAGAGGATTTTGAGGCAAATGAGAGGAGATATAGCAGGCTGGTGTATGATCTTTGATGGAATTCTAGCAACAGTTTAATTCAACAACTTCCTGCAATTTAGCTTCTAAAGGAGCCACTCAAGGACACAAAGACATAACCTTCGCCTGCATCTCATTCAGCTGAAATATAGCCCAGCATGCCGCTCTGTCGTCAATCCTGATTGGAGTCCTTTCAGAATTGAGGAGCAAAGAGGCGTTTTATACCAAGCTTTGCAGAAACACAGAAACTTGTGCATTCAAACAATATCAAACATTCACACTAAACATCCATACATGCACATCTTATTACCTTAGTTATGCAGATCAGTTTCTGTAATTTGATTGGTAACTCTTTACAGCTAACAGTTTTATTCTGGTTATTAAATGGCTGTAGACTGTAGAGAGTTATGAAGTAAGAGCCAAGGTGGAGTGTAGATTTGAAGGGTGCCCGTTGTCCTCAAAAACTAAGATGGAGTTAGGTTTTTCACTGGTTTATGGCCATTTCATGTACACTTGTGGCAGACAATAAGTTCCACTGAATTACTTAATCTATTTAATAAACTCGCCCCTCTCTCTCTCTGTCTGTTCACTCTCCCTCCATTTCCCCCCCACCCGGCCTCTCCTCTCAGGTTCTCCCCTATTACCATCGACAGCATGACCAGCCTGGTGGGCATGAACATCCCCGGGCACACGGGCACCGGTTGGTGCATCTTCGTATACAACTTGTCCCCAGATTCAGACGAGAGCGTCCTCTGGCAGCTCTTCGGGCCCTTCGGTGCAGTCAACAACGTCAAGGTTATCCGCGACTTCAACACCAACAAGTGCAAAGGCTTTGGCTTCGTCACCATGACGAATTACGATGAGGCGGCAATGGCCATCGCCAGTCTCAATGGCTACAGGTTGGGCGACCGCGTCTTGCAAGTCTCCTTCAAGACTAACAAGACACACAAGTCCTGAACTCTAGCAGGTAGAAGCAGTTGCCCCGCGACCTTGTCTGCTCCAAAATTGCCCCGAACCCCCCCCAACCCCTTCCACCTCCACCTCAACCCATCCCTTAGCCCCTTCAGTCACAACCACTACCACCCTACTACAGCCATCGAACGCAGCAAACTCAAACTCCAACCAGAACACAAAGCAACCGACAAACCATCAAACAAATTGAACTAGAAATGGCTTATATTATAACTTTGGACCTATAAGCCAATGTTGCCTAAGTATTACAAAAATGAAATGATGAAAATGTTGATGAGTTTTTGGAAGCTCCTGTGATAATGCAGGCTTCTCTTTGTTGTATATTCTTTCTGTTTGTTGTGATTGTTCAAATGATTTTTCTCTTCTGTGTAAACAGTAGCAAATCCCCATATCCCCTTATTTCAGAGAAGAGAATGTCCTTTTTAGATTGAAACCTTTTCTCTGTCTTGATTCAGGATTAGTTTTTCTTTCGTAAATCCGGATCCACTGTCGTTAGTATTATATAAACCTCCCTGTTGGTGTTAGGGAGGGGGCTCTTTTTTAAAATTGGTGAACCACTCATTCATTTTTAGTGTGTATTTAAATCTTCCCCTTATCAATTATAAATGGGAATCCACAGTTCCAGTAACTCTAATGTCGAAAAAAAAAAAGAGAATTTCTAGCATTGTTTTTGTTTTGTATCACAAACAAAACATAATGTCTTTCCTCACAGGGGTTCAAGGAGATGGGGCGAGGGAGGGGATGGGTTAGCTTTCCTGATGACATGTTCAGTAATTTAAGAAAAAAAAATATCACTGTTGCCAAAGAGAAGATCTCTTTGCTTGAAAAAAAAAATGCGTTTAGAAAAAGATAAAAATAAAGAGAAAGAACATCTATTTTTATAAATGATAATTAAAATAATAATTATTGAAGAATTTTTACAAGAATCTGGATTTGAAAAAAGAGAAAAATATTTTGACTGGCTAACTAGGGGGGGCCGGGGCGGGAGGGAGGGGGCACCACCTTGTCTTGTTGTTATGCCGTGGTACTTTATAGGATCAAAGGTCGTTCGTTTTTTGGGAAATCCAAGATGGCAGCGATTTTGTAGATGGAAGGTTTTGTGAAAAGGGATGCAAACCGAGGCAGGTGATTTTGGTAATTTTTCACATATGTACTAGTGCGTAATTATTCAACAGCGATACCCAAAAGGGAAGGGAGAGGGGTCTTTCCGAGGCCTAACCATCCTTATAGTCCAGAGCCCAAAGCAAGAAGAACCTTTGTCCACTCGTTTTCCTGTTTTTGTCATCAATCAAAATGGGATCTCAGTAAATAGATATATACACATCTATCCATTTAGAGAGCATACTATACATTATCAATATCATTTTCTTCGCTCTACGTTTGTGAACTTACATTTGAAAAGAACTTCCTTTTAGCGATCAACAGTAGGTGCTATACTACATTATTCACATATCTTAAATATTCAAGTTTGTTGTTCTATGTGTTGTTTAAAGAAAAAAAAATACTTCGATGTTGGCATTGACTTGAGCTGCTGTTCTTTGTTTAATATTTGTTTATTGTTGGCTCAAAAATCTGGTGAGACTATTTGTTTGCTGAACAACCAGATTATTGAACTTGGGCCTTGTAAGAATCACTGAACAAACTTTAATTTTGTATTTTTCTGTTTGGCTTGCTGACTTTTAGGTTACTTGCTGAGCGTGAAACGTTTGTCAAAACTCAATGATGATTAGCTAGTTACGTTAGTCTAGATATTTGTTTCCTTAAAAAGGATCGATGACAACTGTGTCTTTCTTTGCTGTGTACAAATAGATGATATATATATATACATATATAGTCTACATTTGTTTTACAATATCTACTGTACTATATGAGTTGTCACTGTTCTTTTGTTTGAGCTTGTCTTTTTCATATGACAACTTATTATGAAGTGGTGGTTCAGTTACTTAGAAAAACTTGTGAGGAAACTGTTCAATTGTTGTCATGTTGCTTGTGGAGAAAAAAAAGATTTGGATTAACTTTCAGTTAACTGCCGCGGCAAAAGAAACCGAACAAAAGCTTAGAATATACCTGTATTGGTTTGTTTACTTATTTATATTTTATACTATTTATGTTTCTATTTATTTCTATTTATTCTATATTTATGAATTAATTATGTTTTCTGTGTATTTATGTATTTGTTTGTTTCATTGTCTGTGTATTTGCGTGATTCTGGTACAGGGAGGGGGCGTTTCTGAGCAAAAGGGAACAAAGCGACTAGTGGAGAGGCTCTTCCAGTAGTCCACTGCACTGAGAGAACTTTTAGTACGTTTGTGCTTTGTACCAATATATCAAAATGACAATATAAAAAACCTAAAAGTCAAGAAAACTGAAAAAAATGTCTGGAGGGTTGGGGGACGCTCTTCCCTTATTACTAGAAACAGTTACTCGCTATGCATAACCTAGTTAATAGTTCAATTTGCTATTGCTTTTTTCTTGTCTTGTTAAAATGAAATCTTTAGATCTTTTTCAATAAAGTTTAGTCTTAATAGAATGTTATAAACAGTCGTTCTGGTTCAATATAACCTGTGATAAGTTTGTGTAGTTCTAAAAAGCCACTCCGTCCACACCCTCCCTCCACTTACTACCGCTTTGTGATGAAACCTTATGCAAAAATGTGGGTCTGAAAGCATAGTTTTTCAGTTTCCAGTGAAACATTTTATATAACATTCAGCTCTTGGAGGCTTGGGCAGATATTCATTTGAAAAAGGAGCAAATGCCCATTGTCGTTTGAGGGTCATTCATTGCACTGGACTAAATCTATCAAAATCACCTAAGAGTCAACACTTATTTTTAAGAAAAATATTCATCATGTTTTCAAATGACATACCAACAAATCTTTAAAAAAAAAAAAAAAGAAGAAGAAATTGTTACCATTGCACACCAACTGTTCTTTACAGCAGTTGTTGCTATACTTAAAGAAGTACTCTGGAGGTATGAAATGAATTGTACTGATTCTATATTTTATATACTCTAATATGAAATATATTATATATTTTGAAAGGTGAACGGTAAGGGAATGGTTCCAGAAGTATAAATATACAGAATTGGATTTTTTTGTTGTTTGTTGTTAAGACTTGAAAACATGAAGGAGGTGTGTGAAGAGCATTTGAAACACTCAGACGCATGCTCGCATAAGTACATACTCCTCTCTCACACCTCAGTCATCTGACAGACCGGGTCATCGTTTAATCATCATTATTAACCAGTCATTATCTGCGCCATCCAATCACATCGTTTTCTGACTTCATAACGGCAACAAATCAACCAAAACGGCCACCTGTACATCCACCAACCAGACCCCGTCATGCTCCCCACCGCCGTCGGGAGCTTGAATTATGCAACGACCCCAGTAGAATGTTCTGATGTGTGAACTTATTTCCTACTCTGTGTGACTTTTGAACTCTTACGATGTGTGCCTGTGTTCAGCCTAGACCCTGTGTGCACAAGTGTATGCGTGAGTGTGTGAGGGCATGTGTGCATGTTTGTATGCATGTTTCTTTATGTAACAGTGTGCGTTTGTCCCCATATATTTGTTAGTGGGAAATACATCCAGGTGTGCGTATGTGCAGATAACACATATGTTAAATGTTTGTAATTATGTGTGTGTGATTGTGCATTTGGGCCTGTTTAGTGCACATATATACAAATGTATGAGTGTGTCTCCCTGAGTGAATGTGGCAGAGCAAGCAGGTGTGGTTGTTGAAGTGATGTGTGTGTGTGTGTGTGTGTGTGTGTGTGTGTGTGTGTGTGTGCGTGAAAGTGTGTGCATGTCAGGGTGTTTGAAACATGGGGCTGCGTCACCTCGCTCTTTGCCCAACCCCTATGGCTCACACCATCCCCTGTAGCGCCTTATAGTGGCAGCCTGCCAGTAGGAACAACGCAGCCAGTAGTGGAGGAGGGAAGGTGAACAGAGGAACTCGGCTCTTCTTGTCAGTTTTCATTTTTTCCTCCTGAGACGTGTTTGTTTACTATCTGAAAAATCTATAAACGAAATCTTTAAAGACAAAAAAGACGAAAAAATGTTCACGGGGCCCCATGACCGCGGCTCTCTCTACTCTCTCCTGCTTATGTTATTACTTAACAATTATCAATGATGATTATTATGATTATTATTGCTATTATTCTTAGTATTCTTATTCTTATTATTAATCCAATTACTGCGATGAATGACTTCATGTTATCCTTGCTAGTTTAGGTCATTTCTGAAACTGGAAACAAAAATAAAAATCTTGCTGTAAATGTTTGTTTTTTCTTTTTCATAAAACTGTTGTGTTTGAATTATTTGTACTTTTGAATGTTGGGACAATAAAATGAGGTGTTAAGAGCTTGGAGGTTTCTTGTCATAACGGATAAGACATTCTTCTTTACTCTATCATTCTGTTTTGTTTTTGTGAAATAAGGAAAATCAACAAATAATAGACAAACCATGTTTGCACCTGATATAATGCATTTTCACCATTGTGAAACTGAAAATCCTTTGCATTTAATCAATAATTTACAAGTCTCTGAGGGGGAAAACTGATATTGATAACTCCAGATCTAGAAAATGTATTATTATTTAGAAAATGTAATATATACGTTGCAGCAAGTCATCTTGCAGCCAGAGAAAATGTGAAAAGCATCCTTCTATTAAAGTACGTGAATTAAAGATTCCCAAAAGATTATCAACAGATTGATCAAAACAGCCTCCTGTGATGCAAAAAATATTTGCGGTCTAAGAGATTACTACATCTGTTCAAAAGCTGGCAAGATTTCAAATAAGTAATTCGACACGATTGAAGTGCAACAGTAAATCACAGAATTAATCTGTGTTCACGGTGACGTTTCAGCGGCTGAGGAACGATCTCGACTGTGAGGCAGTAACGCTGCAGACATAAAACAGGGCTGATCTCAGGCAGCCCTCTGAGGTGCTGCTGTAGGACAGTGGAGAGGAATCATGTAGGTTACATCAGTGAGATAACACTGCCCCCTGCATCTTCAAGTGAGTATCCAAGACCCCTGTGGCACCATCTCTCTTCGTGCTGAGTAGGATAATCTGTGGTTAGAAGTGCTTTGCATCTCACTGCTTCACAAAGTAAACCAAAGCTTAACAAACCTGCAGCAAAGAGAATAAGAATAATGCGGTAGTGTTCTTAAATGTAAGCATTAATGTCCAGTGATGTGAGCCCGGCTTTACAGCTTTATAATCAGAATCACTGCAGAGCATTACAGCGGTGGTGGAGGAGATAATGGCTCTTAGACTGTGATATGTGTGGCCACTCTTGTCTCTCCTCTCCTGTTGTTAGCAACTTAATGATCCTTCACACCCATCAAGGCCAAAGCACTAGACAGAGAGGACATGAGTCAGCGTGTGCTCTCCAGTCCTCTTTGAACTGACTCCTTGGTATGTTGAAAGGCACAGCTAGCTCAATAAACAACTGTTGATGATTAATAAAAGAACTCTGATTTCCTCTGCTGTGACTCAGACATTGGTAAAACGAAAATCTAGCGTGCAAAATCACAAAAAAAAAAATCTGATTCAAACAAGATGTTTACGTTCCAAAGGAAGCGACAGAGTGCTTGTTACATGAGAGTTGTTGGGTTTAATATGGCTCACTTCTCACCATAGTCTGTCTCCAGGTGCAACCATATGATTCTGCCTCTCAGTTTCTATATAAGCCACTTTTAATCTGCCTGGGTGAGAGCTGATCACACTCGCTTCATGGTGTGAATGTCAGCATCCTGCCGTGCTGTGATGTAGACGGCAGATCTGCCAAATGACGAGCATGAGACGCACAGTCGGAAGCATATTATTTCATAAGGACCTACTTGTCTTTGATAAATCTTCCACAGTCAATGAGTGCGGCGGGGAAGCTGTTGTTGCCCTCTAGCTCTCCTTTGTACACACTCTGCCATTAATGGGATGGCTCTCCTCACCCCTTTGTCCACTTTAGAGATTTCACACTGCAGAATGAAAAGAGTCTTTGCTTCACTGCATGCTTTTTATTAACTCTGCAGCACTCAGATAAGTGGTCCACTTTATTTTGGAATTAATGCACAGATGAAACGGACTGGATTAGCTGTTTGATTACTAAGTATGTTTTATGTTGTTGTGTATAAAGTCCCCTGTAACATGTTGTGTTGCATCTTCTTGATTGATTGAAGCATGCTCTTTCCTCCAAATTTTTCCCCTCCTACTTCTTATCATTGTAATAGTAGATATTCTAGTGTTGTGACGCGGCCAAAAATGAAGTCTAGTTTTTGCATTTAACTAACATTTAACGAACAAGGATGTCAGATAAAGTCCTAAATACAGAATAACACCATAAATACAGAATAAAAAAAATCTAGGCTACATATAGCAAGGGCTTTAGAAATGTGTTTGCTCTTGGTGGATAGGGAACTACTATAAAACAATGAAAACAACACACAATCATATAAAATGTGTAAAAACTGCACCAAACTATCACAGATATACTAATACTAGCAAATGCTGAATAGGATGAATTCATTGAAAACTGTTCTAACTTTTGTATTTGTATGCTTCATGCAGGACATGAGGCTGTCCTGGCCTCTGAATGGGCCTTATGACAGCTGATTGCAGATACAGGCTCTGATTGGTCGACAGACCGAAACAAGATGGCAGCGTCGGAGTTAGCCGAATGAGCTAAAACAAACATTAAACTTAAACTAAGATTTAGACATAAATCATCACGGGTTACCTTCGCTTTTTGGGAAGATTGGATCCGGACAGTCTCTGAAAATACATGGATGTTCTCATATGGATAGAGAGGCTGTGCATATAGAAGAAACACGCAGAGTTTATCACCAGAAAGCTGCCCGTCCCTCAAAGCCAATGGATTTCACAATAAGTCGCTATTTAGTACTGTTCTATTTTTTGGAGCTGATTATGTAATCCACCAATTTTATGTCATATATGAAAGCGTCGACCTCAAAGGATTTT
This sequence comes from Labrus mixtus, assembly GCF_963584025.1. Classification (NCBI taxonomy): domain Eukaryota; kingdom Metazoa; phylum Chordata; class Actinopteri; order Labriformes; family Labridae; genus Labrus; species Labrus mixtus. The sequence goes on along the minus strand of NC_083614.1, from coordinate 18,023,231 downwards.
AAATAGTACAACAATAATTAGGCTTAAACTGTGTTAAGTCTTATCTCTCAAAATAATGTTTTAACACCTCTGATTGTCACGCTACTACAACATCAATGTAGAATGTAAGAATCAGTTTAACAGAAGATTAGAAAGATGGTCTGCAGTGAAGGTATCACAAACAAAACTTAAATTAGACAAATGAGCTTGTTTCCTATTTCAGACCAGGAAATACTTCCTTCCTATGTTAGTTGCTGTTACTTTGAAGGTCCTTTAAAGTTGTATTTGGACACTAAACAAATCTATACAAGTTTGTATCCCTCAGTTGAACATGCTTTTGGAGTTGTCTGAACAGTGACGGTATTGTGAACGTGTGTACGTCCTCAGAGAATAAATGAGACTCATGAGGGCCTAATAAAGCTCTGGATCACATTCAGGAAGTTTTGTTCCCTGAGGGTTCTGCTGGCAATCTGTTCCCCTGTGAAGTCTCTTAATTTCAGTGCAACATTCCCAGCACTATGGGATCTCACTGTTCCTGCTCAGGGGCAGCATTTTCTTGTACACACAATCTGTTGCCAAGTTGTGACGTACATCATGGCATCACCACTATGGCTCAATAATGTGATTCTTTGGAGATTCTCAGCTTTGATTGGTCAGAGTGTGAAGCATATGTACAATTTAATATTTCACCTTTTTAGGCGCAGGCTTTGGATGTACAAAACTGAAAAGAGCCAGCTTGCTCTGGACTGGAGCTCTGTTGAGAAGCTGCAGCATGAGGCTGTAAACTTAAAATCTGGATAAGACCGTAAATTTACATGCACAGATAGCCCCCGTGCTGTGGTCAGTCGTAATGTAGGGCCTCCTAAAAGGGTGAGATGAAGCTTTTTTTTTTGTATAATATTGTGCTTCACTTTTAGTTTACTAATAATTTACTGTAAATAAGCTAAGGTTAATTTGCTTCATGAATTAAGCTTTCTGCTTACTGAAACATGTGACAGTGATAGAGAGCTCAAGAAGATTTTGGCAATATTGTCACAACCATGCAAATACACAGCATCATTATTACTGAGTTGGTCGTACTCCCGTCCAATAAGTATTCTTGTCTCAGTAGTATCATCCTGTAAAGTTGGAGGTTTGGCTGATAAAAGCCTAAAAGTTTGATGTTATCATCATTGTACTTAGATGTTCTTCTGTGTGGTGATATGTTCTATCCACACAAGAAGAATTACTGTGTTCACAGATGAAACAAAAAAACAGAAATGATAAATGTGTTTAATCAGAGTTTAGAACATCAAGGTGTAGGATGTATGCCAATTGAAGCTTACAATTCTGACCAAAGATATGAACAGCAACGTAACAAACAAATACTCTGATATTTTCCACCAGCCTTACTGGCTTGCCATCTTCATTTGCATGTGCTAAACAGCAATGTCAAATGAACTAAGCTGTTCTGTACATTATGCAGCAGAGACAAACAGGACAGGACTGATGACTGGACCAGCAGATGGTGTGTAAATAATGTACCTCTTCTCATGGGAACATCTAAGTCTGTCTCTGTTTCGTTTGATGGGCAAACGCCTCTACTTCATTCAAAGTGACCTGGCAATGTAAAAGAAAATTACTAAACTGAAGTATCATTTAATACTGAGGCAAAACTGAAGATCTGTTTAACAGAGTATAAAAATCAGTGCAGAGATGCATTTATCACATCTAGTTTTATTCGTCTTGGTTTAAAGAAGCAACATGTAACTCCGACACATAGCATTTAAAATTGGTACGGCAGTCCTGCAACATTGGAGAGAGCTTACTCCCCCCGCACCCTCAACCTTAGAGTCGAGGGGCAACAAGCTGCCATGTCGCAGGCATGGAAGCTTCAGTGTTTAGCCAGCTCTGCATCTCTCTCTCCATTTTTTCAAAAACAGTTTTCCCACGTTTCTGCTTGTGGAGCTTATTAGAAACATGCTGAGGCTTTTTAGGTCAGGTAGAATAAGTTAAATCTGAACCAGTTTGCTCTGGCAAACCGAGTGGCACCAAAATGGCTGTGTCTTAAAACCCATCTCTGGTCAAAACAAAAACAAACCATTCTACACTGGAATTGAAACTCTGAAGGAAATATTGGCTGTTGCGTTGTTGTCAGAGAAGTCAGCACTTCAACATAGCATTTAAAAAAAAAACATTACAAATGTTTAGACAAAAGAATCCACCTTTCATGACAGCCCCATAAAATACATTTTATCTTTGTCAAACATGCTGATAAGGATCAAAGATGGCATTTTCTGGACAACATGACTGCCATGGTTGGAGGAATAGCTGCATAGTGGAAAGAAATAAGCTTATTTGTCACATCATATAACCTATAGACTACTATGTTAAATTATAATTACAAGTAACTTTATAAACTCTGTGATTATAGGTATTTTAAATCACATACGTTATGTTGAAATGCTTAGAAGAATTAATTAAAATGTTATTAAAAGCATCCTGACACTCCCTGAATATAATGGCACAATCTTCCATTAGCTCTGGAAATATTCTGAAAAGCTTGGTTTTGGTGTGATACAACCGATACCAATACGTAGGATTTATGAGAATTTTGGGGTTGTTTTAGGGAGGCTGAGCATCAGTATCTGGCTCAGGTGACTCTGTTGTACGTTTATTGTATGGTTGAAATGTATGGTTATTTTTAGAAAGGGGTTACACTTACGTAAGAAGACGTTTTTGAGGTTTGAAATCAGTGTTGCACCAGACTTTGAAGTTCACCTAGGTATTCTTTACGTTTTTCTAGACTCCACCCGTTGTCTACTAAGGTATTTCAATTAAGTGTTGTTGGTGAAGGAATCCAGACACACCTCATGGCCCAGACCAAGACTTCTTATAATACAACAATTGCAATGTTGCAAAAAAGGAGCATCACTTTCTGAGCTTCAGAAAAGCTCTCCTGCTGCCTCTGGTCGGGATTCAATGTCTACTATAGGGCACTTCTTCTGGCTACATTCTTGTCATCATGGGAGCATTCTCCAGTCACAGTGTGGTTTCCTCATAAAGCAAACATCCTCTACTCATATTGTCTCTCGAATTTTTCCTGTAACACGACACCAACAGCTCACTACATAGCAAAGCTGCAGTGGATGCACTCTCATGCAGTACTGTGAATTTTGGATGCATCAAAACCTCATGTGGATGTGACTACCGTGAAGTTGGCATTCCCAGCATGCCTTTAACAGCCGTCACAATGACAAGCAGCTTTCACAGCTTACATGTTTGTGAGTGTTGTAGAAAAAAAAAATGACAACAGATTCCAGATCAGTAATGATGATTGCAGTTGCTGGCAGTGTGCAAATGCAAAGGTATTGTTTGTGGGGAGTTGTTGATTGGTCTGGCATACGCAGTGTTGTTTTTCCATAACGATGATGGCTGGGATAATGGTGGGGATGGCAGCGGCTGCAAAGATTAGATGATGACACATTGGCCACTTTTCTGAAGCAAGAGGAGCCATGTTGTGCTCAGCGGAGATGGTGATTGGCAAACAGGCTGACGTTACACTTGATAGCAGGCTTACTAGCTGTAAATAAGATAAAAAAGCATAAAGAGCAAAAAAATACAACATTTCTCATAATACAGAGAAACATCTTAAAGATGATCCTATGAAGATCCTATTCAACAAGCAATTACTTTATGCTCTTCACAGTCTTAATTGAGCAAGATGAGACATGAGTAATGAGATGATACTGTAGGACTGTTTGTTCTTTAATGGTTCTCAATATTAAGTCAATTAGTGCGACTAAAAATGAAAGTGTTATTCATCAATCAGCCTGATGAAATCAAATCTCCCTTAAAACAGAGCAACTTGTCTTAGACAGGGTTAACCCTGAAATGTTTAGAGGTGGCTAGTTTGTCTAATTTGTCTTGTCAGTGTTGGCTGGAGGTCAAATGAAGTACCCATTGGCAGCAGGAGAGAAGGGGGAGATTGAAGAGCAACTACCTGAACTAATATTGCTCAGTCTTCAAGATAATGCTACAGCTAGCATGCTGAACTAAGGGCTGCAGCCACACCTGCAAATCCTTCTCTGCAATGCATGTCAATTCTTATTTTGTCATCTCACGGTACAGTATATTGTTTGGATAAGGAATATTATTTTATTTTGGTAAAGCAAAAGTCTATACTGACTTTAAAAGATAGATTACTTGTTCATTTTCCCAGTATGTGAGGAATACTAAAGTACTTTCAAACCTTAACCTAAATGCATGACATCAACCCTTGTCTTTGACATTTTCTTCCTTTGATTTGTACTGTATAGATCACACCATCCATTGTAGGGAGATTTCCTTCAGACACTTTTGTGCAAAATCAAATTAAACTGTTTGAATGAGACTAGGCTGTATAGTATGTTGGGTACAGCAGGAATTTGTCCAATCCTTTAAGTCAGGCATGTTCTACATGGGTAGTGGAATCCACCTTGGGTAGTGGAATGCTTTGTCACCAGGTCTGTTTGTGCATTGTGTTGGCATAATCTCCAAGACTGCTCAGTTTTTCTTATTCGGCCACTGCCCCTCAAAATATCTCATGTTGCAGCTGCAAATTAGGAATATACATGCTTGCCCCTCGGAAATAGACATGCCTGTGGTGGCTCTGCCCCTGACTGACTGTTTCACCATGCTCTGCCTGGATGTTTGTTTTCTGGCAGTGGTTATGTTGCGTACTTCTATGGCAAGCACAGTGGTGTTATTCATTGCTGCGCTGCTGATGGCTGTGATGATGGTGGCGATGACAGTGCGAGCAGTATTGGCTAGCACACGCAGCAGGCACCAGATCCCCTCCTGTTTGTTCAGAGAGACACACGGCAAAGCTTCACTGTGTTCAACCCAAGGCTACAAACCCCCCCAGTAAAACCAAAACACTGGCATGGTTAGAGCACATATTGTTTCCATGCCATTTTCCAAATTCATGCCCGTCTGCCTGAGTGTTTGTCTGTGCATCTGTCAGGCTGTGTGTCTATTTATTTGCCTTTCTATTTGAGTGTCATTATTTCCTGCTTATGTATTTGAAAGCTTTTGTGACTATACAATGTTCCTGATTGCCCTTTCAGTTATTACCAAAGATACCGATATATAGAAAAAGACCTATTCACATGCAAACATGTACTGTGTGTCAGTGCATGTGTCGACATTTTGCATGCTTCTCTGAATGTGTGTGTGTGATCATGCAAGGTGGTGCGAGCCCACATATGTGTGAGTGGGTGAATTCAGCTCTGCAGCCCAGCACCCAACCATCTGTCACAAAGGGGCCACCGTGTTCTGAAGCCAATCATCTCCTTCCAACAGCTTCTAGGATCCTCGCTCTGCTTTCCAACAATGGTCTGGCCAAACACACATTCACACACGAAGAATGACAACGTCTGCCACATGCTCCTATCAGCGGACGCACACACTCGCACACACAAACTTAACAATCACACAGACGCTCGCCTTGAAAACTGTTAAGGCCCTTTTCCCTCATTCGAGAAAATCTGGCGTCTTTTATTGCAGTTCCAAGTAGTCGTCTGTTTGGTCCTTCAGAGCCTCTGTGATTGGTTGTGTCATTGACTGATAGTTTATAGTTCATATGCATAAACCTTATAGTTAGATTTTCTTATGGGAAATAGTTTAAGATTTTGTGAAATATATTATTAATGGGATTTCTTTGAGTTAGATGCAAAGATTTATACTACTCCCATGTCTGTGCATTAAAAATGATGCTAACAAGTCTGCAAGTTAGCCTAGCTTAGCATTAAGATGTAAAACAGCAGAAAACAGATAGTCTAGCTCCATCAAGAAGTAGCACACTGCAAGTGAGGTTTTTTACAATTTTTTTTGTATTTCTTTGGCACCTCGGTTTTCTATTGCAGTTTCCGCCCCAAACTTGTGATGATTTTAAAACCCCAGAGGATCAAAAATGTTCACCTTGTTTTTTTCCTTCTTGCATTTCACTTGACAAAAGCATTCAGAGTTCAAGTGTGAACTGTCAGGGACTTCAATATATACAGTTTCTTTTTAATACAATCGCTCTGCCACAGCACAAAACAACAGCAGCTTGTGATATGGATAGAGTTGACCTGAAGTGGCAGCAGCTGTCAAAAACTACTGGAGGAAAGGAAACATAACCAACCTACAACCTTCAGTGTGAGTCAAATGTCAACAAAGCCTCCTGTGTACACTTTTAGAACATACACAGTACAAACAGCCAATCCTTTACCCAAAATGCAAGTGAAATTCAAGTGCCTCCAGAAATCCAACTTAGATTTGATACTTTCTTTTTTTTATTAAAGATTTATTTTTTTGCTTTTTGTGCCTTTATTGGAGAGATAGGACAGTGGATAGAAATGGAAATCAGGGAGAGAGAGAGTGGGGAATGACATGTGGGAAAGGACCCACAGGTTGGATTCGAACCTGGGTGGCCTGCATTGAGGACTATAGCCTCCATATATGGGACGTGCGCACTAACCACTGTGCCACCAGCGCCCCAGATTTGATACTTTCTAAACACTTAGCATGCATGACAACAAAAATGACTGTGTTGCCAGTGCTTAGGTTTCAATTCAAGAAAACTGTTCTGAATTATTTGCACATGAATTTGTCAACATCTCATTTGGGAAAATAATGTGTTGGTGTGTTCAAAAATCTTTTTTCAAAGGTTTCTAAACTATTATCATCATTATTGGCCCTGTCAAATACCTATTTTGATAATTGTTTTTGACAGCAGAAAAAGAGTCTGTCTTCTGAACATATTTCTGTATTTATTACTCCAGTTTTGTGGGAGACTGAAAGTGGTGCCTGACTGCTTATTCACCTGTGACGCCTCTGAGGCTTTATACCTCAGATGCTACAATGCTGAGCTTTCAAAACTTTGTATGGCATACAACTCACAATCTTTTGGGTGTTCACATTGTACATCTCAAAGTTAATATTACCTTCAATTAAACATCCCTTTCACCTCAGCGCATTAAGTTTTATTGACAGTTTTTCCCACCTGAAAAGTATTTCTAACATGTGTCTCAAGATACTGAAAACCGTCATTGTAAAAGAACTACAGACAGGTTTGTCCGTGCTGTCAATACACCACTGTCTGTAGGTGTGAAAAATGTGGGTATTACCACGAGAATTAATTTAATACTTACATACACTTGAACAACTGATATTACTTTTAAGTGGAAGACAACCTTAAGATCCTCATCCCAATTTATTAAGTCCAATAAGTAGTCATTTTTTTGCAATTCCAAAACCCAAAAGAAAAAGAAACCTGAAAAATCAAGGGTTTTCTAAACTAATTCTAAACAATAATGTTGTGGTAAAAGCAACGAGGGAGCGGATGAGGAGATACAAACTTACATGAGGAAGACACTAGGCAGTCCACTGCTTTGGTGGAAGGACACAGTGTCGCTACATAACTGCCAATAAGTTACAGGGAAAGGAGCCTCAGGTCCAACCTGGGCGTCCTCTTGGAGAACTAGAGTCTCTGTACATGGGGCGCACACTTACTACTACACTACCGCCGCCCCTAGTAGCATTGTAACTAAATGAAGGTGTTAATGAGAGTAATGAAATGCCCTCAAATTTCTGAAACTCATTCATTTCTTTGCTGTAAATCAACAAACAAATGGAAATGCATGATGATCAAAGACATTTAAAATGATTCTAAACTTAAAAGAAAACCTCCTACTTGGTTTTTGTAGCCCATGTGTGAGGGTATTTATGTGTCCCTTAGTCATACGTCAGGAGATTATTAGAGGGAGTTTAGCCCCTGCTGAAAAGATAATCCTAATAATGTTGTGTAGCGCAGTGAAGCAGAGTTATTTTCTAACTTTGTTGTGCTTGTTATTTAAGAGATTGAAGATTATATTTAACATCTTCTCTCCTGTGTGTGTGTGATGCAACCTGATTTCATTTACCTGTGTGAGACTTCTTAGCATGGTAGTTTTGAATTTAAGATCTGAAAACAGAAATTGGTGGGTACAATCTTATCACACACAGGAGCACTCACATTAATCACACAAGCTTTAAAGAGAAATAATTTCAGTTTTTAAACTTGAATGCCCTTTAGTGAAATGGTCCAGTAGCACACACTGAGGCCTTCTTTTGCAGTGACGAAAAAACTTCGACGGTCATCCTTCACTCTGTTCTCAACAAGCAGAAAATTGAGCTCGGGTGCATTTTCCTCGCATGGTTTAGACCCACTGCCCTGCTCAAAGGACAAAAAGAGATGTGACTGAATACAAAACCAATTGAAGTGGTCACAGAGATCTAATCTGCAGGGCATGAGTGCTCACAGAGTCATTTGATGAGCATCAACATCCCAAGAAATTCAAACATCCAGACACAAGTCTGCAGAGTCAAAGTCAAGCTGATCAAGTAAACTCTTGAGGAAGGTCGGTCCATAAAACTAACCGTGAGGCTTACTTTATGCAAAAAGTTGAGTTGATGTGCAGAGATTTTGAGTTAAAGTTAATATTATTAAAAAAGGGTGTTGTACACCACAAAGTCTTGTTTACGGGTGCGAAGGTCCGACATTCACTTCCTGTGTTTATGAACCAGATGTAATTAATTTAAAAAGTAAAAAGTCACTTCTGAAACTTTTTTGTTTTCTTAATTATATTTATAATTATAAATAGCAAACAGAAGTCTGAATTATATTGGGATTTTAGTATGTACCATTGAATTCCTAGCAAGCACTTTTTTTTTAATACATTCTTGTATGAAAATGTGTCCAAATTTTTATCATGAACAATTAACACATACATAAGTGTGAACGACAACCACACACGTAAAATGATTTCCCCCACCCCCAGCTTGTCCACTCCCTTTTTTCCAGCTGGTCAATTAGAATCCAACCGAGTAGTGCACTTCACTAATGGAGCACACTAAAATCTTTGACCCTCCTGATTGCACTGTGTGTCCACTAACAGTATAATGGGCTAAGAGTGCTGAACTACTCATCTACTGTAAGTACCGGCCATTAAAAGTTAGGGGGACCATATCTAAGTCAATGTGATCTATGAGAGTCTTAATAGCCACTCAAAATTTAGATTCATTCATCTCCAAGCTCTTGGGTGGATGTGGTGGTAATTGATTTTTACAATTTGTAGTGAGGAAATATGTGGCTGTGCTGTAGGTTTCCTTTTGTTTTCATATTGTTATCGATCAAAGTTGAGCTGCGTCATGAAAGATCAGCAAAAAAGTTGCACATTACTGTATGTACTGTGGATGTATGGACAGTATGCAGGTATGATTTATTTTATGTAAAAATCCAGCAGAAAACAGCAACTCTTTTGTTTTGATTATATATTTCTACTCAGCAACAAAGTCCCTGTAGTCCCTCGCAAATGAAATGGACGAGATGCGATTTTCAGGAGTCAGCTCTTCTGTCTGCTTTTAGCATGGTCAAATTCCTTAAATACATTCGCAAAGACAAGGCTTCCTCAGCAATAGCAGACCAGCATAGCTCCTGCCCTGAGAGTTTTGCTGCTATATTGAACCGGTATCTGATTCACTGACCTTCTCGTTGCCTCATGCCTTGCTAATGTAATCTAGTGCTGCTGCTGGCTCATGTCTCTGTGCCTGCAGCTCTATCTCAAATACACACACACATACACCCTCACTCACTCACTCACTCACTCACACATGCACAATCATCCAGCTGGTCTCACATTGTTCGCCCTTTTGGTTTGTTGCTTTAACCTCTCCCCCCCAGGACGGGTTGTTGTTGAATTTTTTTGTGTTGATATGACAACTTACTTTTGGTCTGGAAACCGCAATGCCTAGTAGCCTAACTTTGTGAATTATCAATGTTTGTCTATGCTACTCAAATAATGTAACTGTAATTTGCATTAAGGGCAACATACCTGTTCTTCTTTTGTTTTTGTCTTTTTCCTGCACCTGCTGAGCTTGCTTTTTTCTCTTTGTCTGTGTTATTAATGATAAGAGATCTACAGAAAGGTCCTCAGTGTTTGAGAAAATCCAGCTTGATATAAGACATCCCATCTGCTTTAAATCTAAGTGGGTGACCAGCTGGTTTGTGGCTGTGTTGCCAAGTCTCTCTCCTTCTATCTCATTCCTGATTCAATATGCTATCTGAGGAATATGTATCACTTTTCTTTCCTTCAGCTATCAGCAGTAGAATCCATAAATCAAGCTAAGGTGAAACCAAAGAGGCCAGAGATAATTTCTTAATTCCCAGGCAAAAAGCACCAAGCTATGTACCATGAATAATTGTTAAGTAGGAAACAAAGATAAGGAGAGCGTGACGAAAGTTGACAGATTTGTAAAAAAAAGGAAAAAGAGAGAGGTTAGGTTGACCAAATACGACCATTTTCATGGTGCACACAACAACACATACAGTACACACAGCACTGGACAAAAGCCAAGAGAAAATTCCCTCCTACAGAATATATAGGAGCACACACATAGACACCTGAAATGCCTGAAATGCAGGAATTTTGTATGCATGGCTGCGCTTCCCTTAGCTGTAGCCATGGTTGCTAGGCTACGCGTTATTCCAGTCTTTGGAGGGGAAGTGACATTAGGGAGAGCAAATTGACCACAGTAGGCTTTAATCTACCGTGAGACAGCAGCTGGAGATCACACACACGTGCCAGGAGTACTGTATATCAACATTTACTACTTCCTATGATCAACACGTATAAAAGCCTACTACATGAGATCCCCTAAGTCTGTCAAATCCTCCCTTTCTCTCTCTCTCTCCCCCCCTCTCTCTCTCTCTCTCTTATACACACACACACACACACACACACACACACACACACACACACACACACACACATTCTTAGCTTACAGCTAGCATCTCCTTTGTGCTAGCAGCCTGACTGTCAAAGGGCTAGAAAAGTTGGCCCAATGGAGCCTACTTGTTTACCATTGTTAATGTGTACATCTGTGAGAAGAGGAATTAGCCTCTGTGATATATATTCTTCTCACATACACCTGATATACTAGATAAAACAATTCAGCAAAAAGACATGCACATATCCATTAGAAATTGATGGGCGACCGACTACAGGCTTTCTCTTACTGAAGGTTAACCCTGGAGGTATATACTACACTACATTTGTTTCATTGTCAACCCATCCCATTAAGGACTAACCAAATGAATTTCTACTAGTTTTTACATACATCCTCTGATGCACCAACTTTGACACAGAATCCATAGAGTCTTTAGGTGTCTTGCACCAGACCCCCTCTGATCAAAACATGGTGTTCCAACCTCTGCCTTTGTCTAAGCATCATTCATCACAACCTTTTGTGTGCTACCTAAGGCCGTGTTCATACTTGACTTCTTTTTTCAACTGCCAGCGCCTTTTTTACATACAGGCCTATGGAAAAATGAAAAAGGATGACGCCTTTTTAAAAAGCGGACGCCTTTTCAAAAAGCGCTGCGCCCGACGCCTTTTTCAGTTGAATTATTTCAACTTTTCAGAAAAGCGCTGGGTGACGTCAAGCGCCTTTCTAACAGCTGACCGATCAGGATGAGTAGTAACCTACGTCCCTAGTTACCTGTGCCCAACAACGGCAAACTTCCACCAGATATATGTGCTTTGTGTGTCCGCTCCGGTCTGTTACGAGTCCGTGCATCCTCATCCGTTAACACCCACAGGCTGCGTTCTCAGTCTGTAGCACAGCTGGACAGCTGGAGTATGAAGACAAAGCAATTTCCGCGGTAATTTAACAGATTCACTCGCGACAGCACAAGATAATACGATGTTCGTGGTATAAAACTCAATAAAAACCTTATAAACACATAAACAAACACACAAACTGTCATTTTTCTGAACCGTCAAAACGGAGGGTGTTATTCTGAAAATAAACCGGATGTTTTAATGTTGTATCGGTGTCTGACTTCCCGTCCCGTTTGTTCTTTTCTGTACTAAATTGATGCGTTGTGCTCCGACCGGCTCCGGCGCGGTTGCACCGCAGACTAGATCCTGTCGTTAAGGTTACAGAAGACTCGCACATAAGCGCTCAAAAGGCGCTGAAGGCAGCGCTTTTTTTCTGAAAAAAGAAGTCTCGTGTGAACACGGCCTATATATTTAATGACTTGTCTACTGCTTGGTCCAGAGTTCTATAAGCCTTTCCTAGGTCATGACTTATGTGGCTGCTGTGGCTCAGTAGCTCAGTGACCGACTCTACAACTGTCTCGGTCGGGGATTCGATCCCCAGCTGCTGCAGTCACATGTCGAAGTGTCCTTGGGCAGATCACTGAACCCCACATTGCTCCTGCTCATGTCTCAGCGGCGTGTGAATGTGATTAGCTAATACTGATGGACACTTAACTTAGCAGCCTAGGCCATAAGGATGTGAACGTGGCGTGAATGGGTGAATGTGTACTGGGATATAAAAGCACTTTGAGTAGTCAGAAGACTAGAAAAGCGCTATACAGTCTCAAGTCTGTTTACCATACCATTTACTTTCAAGCCACCCCCTGCAACCTCTTCTAGCATTGACCTGGTCCTCCAGTTGTTTGCTTGCAGTTATCTCCCTGCTTCTACTACCCCGCCATCCTGTCTTACATCACCAATACACTGTCCTTCATGGCCCAGTTTGTTCAAGCAGAAAGAGCTGTCTTGTGGCCTCAAAAACAATGATGTCAGTTCTCAACAAGGACTGGATTATATGTGACGGGATTTTCACCTGTGCCTCCATGTCAAAGCAACAGAACTCCTTATGTGTCTTTATTTCATGTTCAACTCTCCCTTCCTTGATTTTAAACACAATCTCTGAGCCCCAATGTTGGGGAATCTGCATTGTATGACTGCGTTTGATTCCCTTGCAATGGACTTGACGACCTGATCATGTCTCCAGGGGTTATTCCACCCATACTTTTTTAGACAAGTCTTCTTGGGTATGCGAAGGGTCTCTATGAATCAGTGTATTGCCTTCATAGCCAAAACCTGATACAAAGCTTTTACCTTTGAGTAATAGACTTCCATACAGACCTCCATTTTTGCTGAACTCTATCATTATTGAGTCCTAGGAATCCATCGCAACAATGAGCTACAGTATTGCAGTTTATGTTGCATCAATCCCACAAACATGTTGTAGCCATAAATACACATCAGAGCATCAAAGGTGTATTAATCTTTAGCTTCAATATAGTCCCTAGCCAATTCAATCTTTCCCCTCTGTTACTAATGTTATCAAAAAGTAATGTTTTTAGGAAGTGACTTATCTCATTTTTAAAAGACTACATATTTTGGACCTGTTTTAAAAGTAGCAGGAACAAATGGGGTTGGAGCGAAAAGCCATGATTTAGCTTTGACATTACTGTCTTAGTGTTTTGCAAGCATCTTGGATGGGGTCAGTTTCCTCAGTCATCCCAAAGTCAATCTAATGGAAAAAGGATGAAATGTCGTAATAATTGCAGGGCTCTTTTCCTGCACCAGACACTGACATTACTTTGATAATCTCTTTAATGTATTCCTGCTCAAACTCTTACATTTGTTGTAATTACCGTGTATTTGACCATTTTCTCCCTCCCTGCATTATCTAGAAGTCTCTTAAATGCTATCAGATTTAATTGCTGGTGCAGATGATTCTGCTTTATGAGCAATAACCCATTCACCCCAGGGGTATATCAATCCTAATGCATCTATTAAAGTCTGCCTGTGACATTATTATGATTAGTCACTTTGTTGTTCTTGGCCTGGAACAGGACAAAATCTGAATATGAATAAAGAAATATTGACACCATTATCTACTGTCACCGACCATTAATCACTACTAATCTCCATGACTGTGGTATTAAATGTATTCATGTGTCCTTTTTGGATGTTCTCACCTTGTTTTGGAGAAACAGATGGTATCAAGCACTGACAAATAATTATTCCGGAGAGAATGTCACTGTTGTTTCTCTGATGCAAAAACCTAATATTCATGAATTTTAAGTCATTTGGCTTTCATGTTTGGGGATTAGCTGTAACAAAACAATTTAGCAGGGAATGCCCCTGGAGGAGACTTAGTGGTAACAATGAGCTTCACATTTTCACTGTTATAGCAGTTTAGACTACTAAAAAACCCAACCATGTAATATTCTGAAACTGGACCTATACTTTGTGATAAGTACATCCAAAAAGCCTACATTGCCCTTTCACCTGCCAGAATAAAATATCTGGACAAACAACCCCACCAAGTGGTCAGGTGTGTCACATCCATATCCCCATACTTATACATGCTTCATTTAATTGAATAATTGAGCAACAATTCATATTCATAAGTGATTAATAATCAGGATAAACCTCAGGAAACAACAATTAGAATGAAGCGATCTATTCTCATTCAGGAGTACATAGGCAATGATGGATAGCTCAGCAGGAAACTGTGGGCACTGAAGGCTGGAGAGGGCTATCATCTTATCACAATTGACCCCTACTAATGTTTCCATGTCACACTTAAGAGGTTTAAAAAAAAATACACTGGGCACTATAGTGGAGTTGCAAACTTTAAATTTCATCTGAATGTATTCAAAAGTTTTGAAAGTAGCCTAAAGGTATAAAAAATCTCTATGTACATCAGACACACCTTATTTCCAGTCCTTAGGGAAAAAGCCGAACATTTTCACCAGCATCACATTCCCATTTTAATCTTTCACATCTTCTCCTACAAAGAGTAATAGAGTTTGATGTGCTCCCATGAATTATTCATTCAGATGGTTATTCTCTTCACTTATATTTTGTCATTTACTTTAGATGCTCATCTTACAAGGAATCTCTGCTCCCAGCAGACTGAAGCACTGCCTTACTCTCTCAGGAAGCGACAGGTTATTTACCATCACAAAACTGTCTGAGCCATCATGATGGCAAAAGGATCAAATTGCTAGGTGCCCTGCATCATAGAATTTTAAACAATAATATGGCCACATATGGTGACGAATGTGTCCAATAATGGACATTGGTGACACAGGTCATTACATATACAAAATGTGTACTGTAGAAAGTGCCTTACATGTGAAAAATATTGAAGTTAAACCTACATTTAGATAAACCAAATGAGGATATTAAATATTTTAAACTAAGCACATTCTTTATGTGAATTCAACCCAACATGTGGCTGACATTATTCTATTAAGCAGTTTGCTGAATTTTTCACACAAAACCAAAGGTCTCTTAATGACTCCCTACTGCTCATTTACAGATAACTGTTTGAGCTGACATACAGGTGCTTTGGTAGTACACTCCTCAGCAAACAGTAAGGTTAAAAATTAGGTCAAACAGAGGACAAAACTTTCTTACATATAGTCCCTGGTAAGTGCATGAAAATTCTTGAAAATGAATCAACCAACCATCTAATATTACACCCCATCTGTTATCTTTTTGAAACTCCATCTCTGCAATTTCATTATGAAAGACTTCTTCAAAATGTGTCTATTTTCAGATGTTAGAAGTAATCCCTATTGTGTATATTGTTGATCATGCTTAAACTTATCAACGCCCCTTCCCTATAAATAACCCCACTAACAAACATCTACATTAGAAGTACAACATTTCAGATATACACAAACAAAAAGGGAAGCATTGACTGATGACACTGTGGTCATTACTCTGCGTACTGTGACTGTCCATGTTTCTACCATACTACAGAGAATAACTCTGTTTTTTTAGCACTTTATGGCTCCCTGCCACAGACGTACTGCGTACAGCATAAATATAATGATTGTTTACTTTATACAGTAAACTTTCAGATTGTGGCAGTATGATTTATACAACACATATTAAAGTGCCATTTTTACCACCACTGTTCACATAGACAAAAGCGGTTGTTTGACTAATCATACAATATGGACACTATAGATAACACAGTGACAAATAACTGCAGATAGAGCGGTTTTAAAAGATAGAAGGTCCCATATCTTCTGGAGCTCAGCTTCAGGACCACGGACAGCACCATTCAGCGTCTCCACTAATCAACAGACTTTCACAATCATACCAACCACCGAGCACCAGAATACAACAAGATGACATGAAGCTGTAAGACGCACTATTTGAAAAGAGTGTCACATATAGGAGATGAATGCATGATGGGATGAGGTTTAAAATAAGCATTACAAGCTGTGTACACAAGCCAAATAACATAATCCCTTCAATGCGTCACACTGCAGTTTTTAACCCTTAAAGAGTCTTCATCATTGTTCATGTCTGAATAAAGTCCTCAAAGTTTTGACAACAACCTCTTCAGAGGGGATACAGAAGTGAGCAGCGACAGATAGATTCTGCATCACGACACTCTTCTATGTTGACACGTCATGTTAGTGTGAGCTAGTGATAATAAGTGGGCTTTTTCTTGCTACAGTTTGATTGTTAAGAGGGAAAAAGTGCAATTCCTCTGCTATTCTTAAATATCAACGAGCTATGATGATAAATTGCTTCCTTCACATTCGCAGGTATTAAGTTATCCTGCTTCTAACATCAAGGTTGAAATAGGTCACACTTTTTTTGTGGTATTCTTTAAAACTTTTTCTGTTTGAATTGAATTGATTGCTGATGGTCCAGTCTCTCCTTGGTTTCTTGCACTGCTACATTTCTGAGCATAGACCTTGGTTTTATTTAGTTACCTTGGTCTTCATTGTGAACACACAACATACGTACAGACTGCTCCGATTTAAGGTGTAGCATGGATGTATGACACATCTGCAGTCTCTTTGCTGAATACAAATTATTGTGCTGATTTGTCCCTTACTATTAAAAGTCTTTAATGACACAGGAGTGGCAAAGTTTTCATGCATCTGTTACGGACATAGGCTAAAACAACTTCTAATAGGATCAGAAACCATCAAGAAATCATGTCTTGATTAACTCTGTACCTGAGATCTGCCTGTACTATGACTGAACTCTGAAATACTCTTGCTGCTGTGGACAGGGGATGTAGTGTGTTGTCAACCTCTCCCTGCGAGCCCTGTCCACATCCTCTGGCTAGTTCTTTTCTGCTGGTCTCCATCTGAATGTGATCAGCATCTTCATGACCTTATGACAGACAGAGAGGAGGAACAGTTTGTGTTTGTTTTGTGACCATATGGCCCCATTAGTAGGGTAACAACCCTGCAGTCCCTCCAGACAAACACACACACACACATTTCTGAATTTCATTGTGTGAGGGTATAATGACCTTGGAGACCCTCCAGGAAACTTAACACTGCCCCCAGTGGCCACTTACACAGACGAAGCTTCTCCATGCTCCACTTGGCTCGCCACCACTGCTTGGACTGTAAAGCTTTCTCTCATTCACAAAAACAAACACACACACACACACATAACATTTTATGTATACAATTATACTGTTATTTTTTTCTGTGTATATCTGTAAAAATAAGCAAACTTTTATTTAGTCTTTAAAAAAGGACAAATGTACAGCGGTCAAGTATAACAGACCTCTGTGGCATGCTAAAAAACCTGCAGGGCCAGGTCAGCAGAAAACCCAAACTGTCAGCTGTGGGGATGTTTGTGCTCGTCTGAGGAGGCATTCTGAGCCGTACAAACAGAGACAGAGGTCGCTCTGTCACTAGCACCTCGTGCTGTGGTTTCTTATGAGTGAACCATGTGATAAAAAACTTTGAAAGCACACTTAGATAAGCTTAACCTCAGGTAGTCTAACAAACTCAATTTAGTGACAACTGGGATTTTCTCTGATGCTAAAACTGCTTTTGTTATGTCTTGATATATTTTTTTTAATAAAATGTGTTTATGTTTTTCTGGTAACGTCTGTTTATATTTCCTTTCTATCTGCTGTACTGCTGTGTATTATAATCAAGGAGACTACGCAGTTATAGAATTATATCTACAGTTTCCTTTTTACATCTGCAGCCTCCTATAAAAAAATCTTATCATTCAGCTCATTCACATCAGCATCTGAGTAAATCCACAGCATCTAGGAATATATAGTTTGGTATAGACTGGTCTAAATTAGAATAAATAATCCATCTCAGCTGCCTTGCCCTCTATCCTGCCCTCTATTAAACTACTGCATCATCAATCACAATTACTTTCTTTTTTGTTAAACAATGCTGAACATGTTCCTTGTGAAACAGTACTACTATGTCAGGGAAATAATTCTTGACTCCAAAGCCTGATATTAATTTATCTACATCTCCAAAAGATTAAGTATATATACCTTGATTCAAGATTATTTTAAGACAATTATGGGATTAATGGAGATCTTTATCTATTAAGGTAAGAACCTTCATCAAACTGCCATTTTAAAAATGATTTATTTTTAGCAGGCTTAGACAAATCTCTGACATTGTCATGCCGTGGACCAATAAATAAACTCCTACAACAGTCTGTTGTCTCTAGATTGTGATACCATTATTAGATAGCAACATGACATAGCAGTCACCTATCCTTTTGTTTAGTGAGGAAGTAATTCTTAGCCTTCTTGGACTGTAGTTTTGAAGTACCGAATCACCTGCATTCCATCAGGATATGTATACTGTTGAATGTACTTTTTTGTCAGGCTGAACTGTGGCAGGAAAATCACATGCTCCGACAATTTAAAAAATACAACTTATATTGTCAGAAAAAGTATGACCAGTGCAACAACTGAATATTGATCATCAGCAACATGCATTTTTATGAGGAGCTAATGTAATGGACATTTTGAATATTTACTGTAAATTGTATATTTTGGGGATTTTAAAAACAGTAGATTATGGCAAACATATTATAGTACTTCTGTAGTTGGTAATGTGGAAGTGATATATAGCTTATTGTCACAGAATATTTTCAGTGACAACGACATGAGTACATTTAGGAGGGGGTTAAAATACCCCCCCCCCCCCGATACCTCTGCCACAAGAGAAGTGGGTAGCCCTGAAAAATGCAAACCCCACTGATACATCAGGGGAAAGTGACGCCTAGTGTTTGACTGACAGGTGCTTTCACAGGAACACATCTGAGAACACCACATATCCAATTATCAACAAATAAAAATACCAATGAATTTGTGAGTCATCACTAACAACACGTGTACAAAAGCAGCATGACATACCAACAGACAGAGATCCTGTGATTTCATGACAGCTGCCTGCAACAAAAGGGCTTCTGTTGTTGCTGTTGTCTTAACATCTCAGGGGCACAAACTCATACGCCACACAGGAATTCACACTTTTTTTTACCTTATTGATTTCATTTTTCATTAAATAAAATTCAGCATTAAATCTTGATTCTTCTCTTCAGTGTTTGGAGGTAAATAGTTGACCAGCTGGTCTGCGTTTTTGATGTTCATTTCCTCTTTCATACCACTCTCTCTCTCCCCCATTTTACCTCTCGCTCTCTTTCCATCAAACCCTTCTGGGTACCAATTAGAGCTCAAAGCTGCTGCACTATGTGTGTATAGGTGCGTGTTTTTTTGCACAAGTCTTGTGTGTGATACCGCCAGCTTAGACAACAAGCTATAGGCTACCTGTCAACAGACACTTCAATGCTCACCATCTGCTCACACTGCAAAATGGTCTTCATTTAGCACTCACAATCCAATAGCAACACCATCCATGATTGAAAAAATATATAATTGCCTCATGATACTCTGCAGTCAAAGACAATCTTTTGTGAGACCATAATCGCCAAACTGTGTGGTTGTGTGTTTAATCGTGTGTGTGAAGGAAGCATTTTTGGTTCATTTGCACTTACGTTTCAATGTCGTTTTTTTTCTTCATATTTTTGCAAACTTGCATGGTGGCGCAATATGCATCAACAGCTGAACAATAGTGTATTGTGTAAAAGGCCTTTTATACTTTCAGCGATAACCGTGCCACTCAATAATTTGTATATAAGTGACAGTGCACATTATTCAACATTGACTTTTTGAAAGTATCTTTATAAATGTTCCAAGGTTAGCGAAACAGTGGGCCTATAGTAGCATATATCTCAGCTGCAATCAATAATCAAACTTTGATTTCATTTCAGTGTCAGCTTGTTAATAAAAAATGATTAACTACAAACTGCAAAGTCCCTCTGCCTAAAATATTGTGGCAAGGTCACAAGTGTCTACAATACTGCAAGTAGCAAATGCAGTACAAAGCAATGCGTATCATAAAGCACACCCATTAACCTGAGCTATAATTTTCCACTTAGTTTTAACGTTAAAATGCTGAATCTCCCCTCATTTCGCCCTCCCTCTTTCTCTCTCCCCCTCTCTCAAACACACACACTTTTCACCTCCCTTGTCTCGTCCTGTATAATGTCATGCAGACATACATTGCCGCCAGCCTTCAGGCCATGGGGATTGAATACAGCCTATATTTATAGAGGGGGCGATCTGTTCAAACATATGTTCCCTTTAACAAAGTCATCAATGTCAAACCCTGCTCTCTAGGGCTCCACTAATACTACATTTAGCTTTGCATGCATAACATTAAAGGCAGCTGGACAAAAAGTCTCAGAGTTGGACTGAAAGCTAATAAGCTGCTGTTGACCTTCCCAGGTCCCAATAATTACTTCAATTATAGGTAAAGTAGACATTAGAGAACGTGTGTTTGTGTTGAACTGGGACAGAAGGCCGCCCAAAGATTGAAACAACTATTAGCGCTGAACAAAATTTTATTACCCAAGTGAGCACTAGATGGTTTCATTTCAATGTTGATATGCAGAGTATACTCATGCGTGAAGACTCATGTGTGTATTCTTTTTATTACCCCAGTACAAAACAGTATGTTGGCTATTAAACCATGCAATATTCGATTTATGGGAATCCAGCACAAAAAGCAATGATGACAAAAAAAAATCAGTTTTGATCTTGATCTATTTGGAGTTGTGTTGGCCTTTAAAGAAAAGGCTGATGGATTAGAGGCTGCAAAGAATCTCAAAAAACCTTTTCTACATTCCCTCGAGAGGATCCAGAACACCCAATGGACTGCAGGTTGAAAGTCTCTAGGAGGTCGAAATGAGATTGGCCAAGAAAAAAGGAGATTATAAAGTCAGTTTTACAGCGAAATATCAGCTTTGACCCATGACAATGGGAATTCATGGGAATTTAATTAGGAATAAAATGTGTAACTATTATATAATGACTCCAAATATATGTATCCAAATTTAAGTGCATGCCAAAGCTGTTTATTAAGCTGTGTTCAAAGTTAATATATCTTTTCTAATGAAGTAGAACCTGGTCAAATAGAAATACTGTATGTGGTACGGGCACAACCTTTCAAGCCATGTAGTTGCTAGAAGTATGCTTAAAATAATGTGCTAGAACTATAGAAATGGCAAAAAAGTACAAAAAGTACATTGGTCAAACATGCACAGGACTTTTGCCCAGGAGGACTGTATGTAAGTCCTGAGTTTGAGACCAAAGTCAATGTTGACATATTTACCTTTTTTCAAATATATGTATCATCACTTTACTAACATAAAAAGTACCAAGTTGTACCAAGCAGTTTTTCCTAAAGTAAACTGTGTTTCACCTTGTTAACCACATGATAACAAGGCTAGTCTTCTCCTTCCTTATGAACTTTGTGATGGCATTTTTTCTATGGTGCTGGCGCATAAATTGAACACCAATGTGTGGTCTGTATTGTTATAGATTATACATGGCCAGAGAATGACCTCATATGACTTTCACTGCTCAGATAGAAAATGAGCCTTGAGAGAGATCAAGGTTCTCCTCAAGGCGGAGCAGTTGGGGTGGGGGATGCTTAATCTTCTTGGAAAAACTGGAAAACTCTCTTAAATCCCCAAAGGTACCATGGAAATGTCCTAAGATGTGTCAGCAGAAGTGTAGATTGCAGAAGAGCAGGATCAAGGCAGCCCTGACTCTCACTGAAAAGCAGATTAGGAGAAAAGACTTTCATAGTTGGACACCTAACAGAGGAAGACAGAGGGCGATCAACAGATTAAGGCGGACTAATGAGGCTGTAGACAGACATTTTTCGTGTAAATTGTACACACACTTCCTTTTGGACCTGGGAGGGTCCACTTATCATGGTACAATCTTTTAGCATCTCAATGTGTCATACCTGTTTGAGGTAAGAGATAAACCTGTTTAAAGGCCCTGCCTACATGCCAATACATTTTCTTAGCACTGTGTGGGGACTGTGAGCGGTGAAAATACACTATTTCCAGTGTATATTGTCTTTAACACATGTTCAGCTATGATGAAAAGAGAGGGCCCGTGGTGGTTGCTTACTGCAGATGGGTCAGATCGACCTGTGCACCTGGATGTGTTTTTAACACAATGTCAATATATACTGCCAAGTCTCTTGTATAACAAACAGAACTGAACATGTTGTTTTAAAATTAAACATTAATTTTCCCTTTTTTCTTTGTTCCATGAAGTAATAAAGCTGCTTGGGTTGCTCTTATCAATTTGAATTGGAAATTGAACAGTTCCTGATCTAATCGAAATCGGACCAAACCGTTTAAGCTCTACAATAGTGGCTTTTAAGTGTAGCATCTATGCAGCTTGATTTGAAATAGTTACAGTTAACTCCATTTCTGTAGTCATGTTAAATACGTCCATTTGTGATAACTGGTGGAATTTCCATATCATTAAATGACAGGTGAGGTTGATGGAGGAAACCAGTATACATCTTTCCCTTCTAATAGCACTCTCACGCACTCTCCTCTTTAAGTTCAGGCACTTAGGTGAGACAATTTACACATTCCCTCGGGATGACTCCTTTGTTAAAGAGCCGACGCTTTCATTCTGTCTATTCGTCTATGCTTTTTTTTCAAATGTTCCATTTTCCCCACATTAATAAGGCTACCCTCCAGATTGTAGGAAAGAAAGTATCAAGTTCATTTTTCATGCACACGTTGCAGTGAGCCCCTGCTGCTTCTGTAACAAAGACAAGACAGCTAAAAAAAAAGATTTAAAGATGGGTTTTTTTGTATTGGACTTTCTTTTACATCCCTTTTTATTTTTCTGGAAGGCCACACATGGAAGAGATTTTAAATGGTTTATGTTTGATAGGTGTGTAAATAAACTGAACATCGACAACTTGAAGGCCTTCCTTCATCAGCACACTTGATGACCAGATTCTCTCTGAGGACTTTTCAGCCAATCTGTACCTCTTTTTCCAAAGCTTCACTTCAGCTATCCATTCAAGATCCCGCTGAGTAGGGGCTACTTTCCGCCTCGTGTGCCCCATGGCAGCACCATGCATTATGTATGCACATCTCTGTGGATAATGTGCTCAAAAATGCCCCCTGCTTGCCCTTGTTATTGGAAACCTTCTCACGATGAATAATGACAGACATCAGGGTGCCAAATGTCCCGTGCAGGACACCGTAGGCATTTCTCTGCTAACAGGAGGAGAACAACATCTGTTTGGCTGCTGAATGCAACGCTGATTCATCAGTCTCACAAACACACCTAGTCTTAAAGTCACAGTCAGCTGTTTCCGAAATGCACTGAGGGCTAGGTTTAGTACCATGTCAATCAAATTCAAGAAACACTGGCATCAATGTCTAATCCAATCATAAATAATCAAAAATAACAGCGACGGTATGATGATGACATCAATGACAAGAGAAAGAAATCTGGTTGCTCTGTTACAGGATAGATGCCTGTGCCTTTAATCATGACTTGGCTCTGATGCAGGGCGCTGGTCTATGACTACTCTGAAGGACACTCAACCTGATGCAAATTCCCCCATGAGGGGAGAAAATTGCAGCGATTTCATTTTAATGCCTCAACACTCATCAAACTTAGAAGTTCCTCAAAGTTTGCAATGATGCTGTGAGTAGAGGTGGAGAGGGTTCATTTGACCCATAATGGAGCAATGTAAGAGACATGGGGAGCTGGTGCTGTTTTAATGGCTTCACTGGCAGCCTCCTTTTGACATCTTCAAGAGGCCTTGAGGATTAATATCAACCTCTTGAGTTTGTAACCTTCTCTGTCCCCTTCATTTTTGTTTACCCCGCCATCTGACAGGTCAGGTCACATCACATGTGTCGGGCTAAGTCGAGTGTAAAGTCTGCATGTTAACAGACTCCATGCCCTGACACCTCCTCAGTGGAAGTGGTTTTCACCAGACTTATTTTGAATTAAGGCATTTATTACGAGTCAAAAGTGCGAGAGGATTTCATTTCGTATTCCTGAATAAATCTGCAGGGGTTAGGATTGTGGAATGAGGAAGTGACATGTGAATGGAGAAGAGAAAATGTGTGCCTTGAGCAAGAGAGGAGAGAAAGAGAGCATGCAAAAAAAAAAGGAGACAGAAGAGTTAGGGGATGTGGGGGTGCAAATAAGCATCATTCAGAGTTCCCTCCTCTGTTTTATAGGCACATGCTCTTACATCTGACAAGTCATGACAGAGTCTTCTAACCAGAAACATCTTTTAAACCTTTAACACTTTTATGTGAAGTAGCAAATAAATAAGATAGGAAAAGGAAAGTATAGTTCACATGCAGGGAACTAAATGTCCTTGTAATATAGATTAATGTAAAAACCTTAGGTTGACTTCCAATTTGGTCTCATACTACCAATATGAAATCACAAATAAACCTGGATGGGGAATATATAGTGCCCACGTGTTTTTTAACAAGATGAGGAGGAAATGTTGTAAATGACTATACTGTAACTGGTGAATCTCAGAATGTTGGGGTTTCCATTTTTAATGAAACTTTCTACGTACATCAGTTCTTCTGTTATAATAGCACCAACAGCAACTCTACTGTTTCATGGTTATGTTAAAGTACTTAAATTAAAGTGATGATCATGATGCATAAGGTTTCGATGATTCAGGGTTCATTTGAAGGTCAGACCAACCAGTGAGAGCTACAACAAAAGGGATTAAAAAATAAAAAGACAATATGATGATATTGCTACACATTAGTTAGGATTGTGAGCAAACATATTAAAAGAGCCAGCTTATTCTCTTCAATTGCAGACATGCAAATCATGCTTTTCAGATGCAACATTCCTTCTGTTTGCTCAAAATTGATATCAGGTCCTTTATGCAATTATGTTAAATCTTATATTCCTTATATTTCTATTTTAATGTTTCTTTTCTTTCCTCTGTCATGATGCTTTTGATGTCTTGTGTGAAGCACTTTGAATTGCCTTCTTGTTGAAATGTGCAATATAAATAAACTTGCCTTGCCTTGTCTTGCCTTATATGTAATTCCCCACGTCATCCCTTCACTTTCACCCATACCTCTACTTCCATTTTAGACTTGTGTATTTTTGCAGATGACACCATGGTATTCTTTAGAGTGCACTTATACTGCTCAATCCAGCCATTTTACATGAGTTTTTTTCGTCAAAATACAATCAGAGCAAAATCCTTCCAAGACCCTTGAAAACTACCTGCAATTCTGGAAAATCGACTCTTCATGTCTGAGAGATGCTTGTTGGACCAGCACTTCCATCATGTCCTTACCCTGTCTGGTATTTGGCTTCTTCATTACTACAGAGACTCCTTCAGGATGTAGGCCACAACCTCTGCCCCCTGGAACACCATCCAAGACATATCATGGGCCATTGGTCCAGACAAGTATTTACTGATAATTTACATTCAAATTTCATAGATCTTGGGTCTGCTAAATAGTGTAATAGGTAACTGTAAGTTTTGGGAGTGTATCATGCCACAACTCTGTTTCAAGTACAAACAAGCTTTGTTTAATATTATACTTCTGACCAGACTTAGACTGCAAAACTTCTGTTGTTCTTAGAAATACCCCACTGACCTCTCCTCTCTTTCTGTTTCTTCCTCTCTTTCCTCTTCTCTTTAGGTCGCACTCACATTCAGCAACGTTGCTCCAAACCGTGCTGAAGCACGATTGCCCCATTCCTCCACTGGCCTGCACTCCCATTGCAGCAACAGGTATTGGTTACCTCTTGTACATAACGTCGTACGACACATGCACGGATATTTGATTATGAAGGGTGCTTAGTTTACAAGACAGGCGAACTAAAAAAAATAATCTGAAGGCATTTGCAAATTTTGTGGCTTATTTTGAGTCATTTTGGTCAGATACAGCCATAACACTTAAGGATTTATAGATAATGGAAGGCGGGTATTGATTATACTTCATGTCCACGTTGTATACCCGTTCTTGTGCTCATAAGCAACTGTAACATGCTGAAGCACACCTCTTCCTTCCATGCCAGGGCCAAGGAAGTGTACCAGTCTTAAGCATGGATTGGAGCACTCACTCTAGTCAAACGAACAGGACTTCAAATGTGCTTGTCACGGTACGGATTGCCTAGTGTGAGTGCGGCCTTAGAGTCCTTGCAGGGATCTGTCCTGCGAAGGTGTTATATATCAGTTCCCTACTTAACCTTAATTACTCAGACAGCATTGGGAATAACCTTAACTGGTATTTAAGCCTTGCCAAACCATTTGTTTATTTCTGGATGACGTGGTCTTTTCTATTTAACTTCCTGTACACATCATTTCTAAGAGGTAAGAAACAATGAAGGCAGAGTGGCCAAGTCTCACGCATTGACAGTGAGAGTCAAGTTGGAATTATGAGACGGAGGAGAGGACAACTGACCGTAAACTCAGCCCTCTTTCTTCTGGATGTCGTCAAGCCCAGCCCCACTTACTTCCTATGTTATCACATCGGAACTCACTTAACCATAACCATCAGGCTACAGTTCCTTGTTACTAGGCCTTAAACTGGTTCTTATGCATCAACCATGGAGGCTCATACTTGATGTAACTTAACCTTATAAGAACGCTCCACTTTCAAAAACTGTTTTGGTTCAGATTTAAAGTTGATACTCTGGCATATTTCATCCCAGTACTTTCTTGACGTCCTGTCCTCTGTCCAGGGAACTGGCTGTTTATAAGCATCCTCACTGGAAACCTACTGATGAATGTCACTGTCTGCAGCGAAATTAAACATTTAGTGAGAGTCCTTGGAAAGGGCTCAGGGAGAACAGTTAACTAGCATATCTTGGGTTCTTTGCTTTTTTGTTGTCTTTTCATGTTTATAATTAAGACAGGCTTTAACTGAACACTAGTGTCCACCAGTACTGGCTTACATTTCCTCCTCTTTCTCCTGAGTTTTGCCATGATCAAGGAGACAGCAAAGAGGGGACCGGCTGGAGAGGGACTGTAAACCAACTGCATCTTACTTTTGAACAAAACTAATTTACAATGCTGTGTTATTCATTTCAGCTTCCTCCTTTTACCATTTATCCCGGAAATGGTTTAGGGAGAATCTCTTTCCCCCACCCTTTCATTTACCGCATTTGCATCATAAAGAATAAAACACATTTCCATTGGCGGCTCTTTCCTGTTGTCTACAGATCTGAGTGTTTGGCTAATGGTGTAGGAATGATTCCTTGCTCTGAGCTGCAGATGCATCCCAGCACCCACAGCAGCCATTTAATGGCTCAGTCTGCGTCTGGCTTTTATGGCCACGAATCTTAAAGAGGCCCTTTTCCAGAATTACTGCACATTGAGGTGTGGCGGAGGCTGGATGAGAGCTCTCAGGCGTTTTAGGGGACAGGTGTTTTATGCTCGGTGCATGTGTGTGTATGTGCTTCTGCCTATGTGTTTCTGTGTGTGGTCTGTTGAAGGTCTGACAGAGGTAATCACTCAGTGAGATGGAGGGACAAAGCAGCTTTAAACGCCGACTCTGTTTTAGGCTTCACTGCATAACCAAATAACGCTCTGTGTGTCGCAGAGGCTAATAAGGCGTATTCCTTTTCTGAGCAGCTCAAGAGGAAAATAGCCTCCATGCTTAAAAAAAAACATACTTTTACAGATACAGGCTTCCTTCTCTCTTTTTCCTTCTAAGCTGACAAATAAAATACATGCAATTTTAATGGTTTTCCTTCCTTTCCTGCTGACGGGAGTGGAAATGACACATTTCACTGCCCCTGCAATGTCTTCATATGGGTCTTTATCAGCCCCAGTGACTCCTGGCTGTGTTAATAATCCCAAAGCGGTGTAATGGATTCAGCCAAACCCCTGCTTTATCCCAGGTATCCTCCCTTTCTCCAGCTAAATCCACAGATTATTACTTTTCTCTCTCTCTTATACTTGTTCTCTCAAATTAGCTCCTTTAGCATCCCAGGCGCTTTGGAGGAATTATAGGTCTTATTTGTTTTTTTTTTGCTGAATGCAGGATAATCGCTGGTTCACAGCAGGGTTTCAGATTTTTGGACTTTGGTAACGAAACTCAATCTATCCCTTTTCTTTTACTGTCTATTTCACTGAGCTTAAAATCTTGTTTTTTTTTTACAGCTGGTCCTCTGACTTTAAGCTTTAAGAAATACTAGCATTGTTTTTATCTGTTTTTTCTTCTGTACTTCTGTACAAAAGTGGCAGAGTGAACATAGAAGAATGACATCATGTGAGATACCTAAGTTAAATTTAAACAAGAGTTTAAACTGTTAAAGTAACTGCTGTTTGAAAACCAAATGTATCCGCAGGCTATCTGTAATGTTAGTAACACAAGAAAAGGTCATTGGTAGATATAAATGGTTAGAAACAGAGGATTTTTAACCTTTGTAAGTAAGTTAGTAAAGTTTATTTATAAAGCACCTTTCAAGAACAGAGGTCACAAAGTGCTTCACAATATTGTGATGACAGTCACACAATAGTATCTATTATAGACACATGGATATTTGAAGTCTTGTTTATTTATAGACTTTTGATTACATTGTTGTAGACTCTGTATGAGACCCTCATTATTCTCTACTGTAAATTGGGCAACCTGTCTGTTTGTCTGTTCATTTATCTTTCCACTCACTTTCACATAAACTTGCCCTTTTTTTTTTTTAGTTCCCTTCCATCTTTTCCTCCCTATCTGTCCATCAATGCATCCATTTATCTCTGTATAGCAGTTTCTGATGACTAGCATCCAGCACAATGCTTTGCTCAGGCAGGCAAGGTCTGTGGATGCGTGATGGAGTGCTCTGCTCAGCAACCTGGCAGCGACGTGAACAAATTGATTTTCTGACAGATTAAAAAAGATTAAACCAGCCATAAAAACAAGCAGGAAAGTGCTTAATGGACCATATGTGCACAATAAGCTTTCATATGTATTCTTTCCCAGTTTCTCTTCAGGCCATCCATCTTATTTATGCTGACAGGTCACAGGCCACGATAACGTGACTGTCATGACGACTGCAATGTGTCCTTCATGTTATTTTGTGAAAGTTGGCCATGTTATTTATTACATGTATACAGTATTCATGTTTTTTGGGGGGTTTTTTGCAACTTGTGAGTTTAGTTCGCGTGCTGTACCTTGTTAAAATAGTCCAGTATAAACCACTAGTCTAATATAAACATTCATAATGTGGTTACTGTCATTAATAAGTGCTTTCAGGGCTGTCAAACTTGAAAACAGTACTTAGAATGTATCGGCCAGGTTTTATGTTGTAAGTAAAAGCTGAAATTGTTTCTGGAGTCCTGGGAGTTTTGGGACAGGAATTGATTTCATTTCTACGGGATTGGGACACGATTTTCTTTAAATAACTGGCTTGGATTGGGATGGGACAGGATCATTTTTGTGGGAGTGGTATGGGAGTGAAAGACCACTCCTGTGTCAGTCTCTAATTGTAAGGTTGAACACAAACACAGTAAACATAGAGTTATAACGTCTTCTGAGAATTTTCAAGAATGGCCCTCTCATAATTTGACAAAATATCTCAAACAATGTGCTGTTTACAATCCAAAATTGGACCATCAACACCTATGTTATAATCAATTAAACATTAGTTCCTGATGATGCTTAACTTTGTTGCTTTCAAGTTAAAATATAGATGCAAAACATACTTAACTCAGAATCAAAGTCAGTGGTAAAGATTTACTAGTTAACCCTCATTTTCAGAATCATTCACTATCATATTCATATTGGTCAATCCGCTAACTGGTTTCTATGGACTGCCTTTTCTTAATAATGGTCTAAGACATAAAGGCAGCATTTCTTCAAGTTTCTTCACAGTATAAGCCTTTGAGTCAGTAAAAAATAAAACTTTTCTCTTGGTGGGTTTCTCTACAGCTCTTATGGCAAAAGTGAGAGGATCAGACAACCAGAAAAAAAAAAAACTTTCAGTATTTGTGTTAGAATTTGAAGATATGTAAATAGCCTTTTCTCTTATTTTCAGACTACAGAGGGGGACTCTCAAGAGAAAAAAATATCATTTATTTTTTTCATTTACTTTTTTTTAAAGCAGTGTCTTTGACAAATCAAATTAAGCCTGTGAAGTAAAAAAGACTACAGTATAAAGCACCAACTTCAACTCAGCTCAACTCAAACTCTTTGGATGAAGTTCAGGAAAGTGGCCAAAGTCTTGCTTGGGTTCAGTTTGTGTCAGCAAAGATGCACTAATGTTAATATTTAGTTCAAACTCCGACAATGACCTGCGGCTGAGATGTAATTAACCAGTAATTAGCCAGACCAGGAGTCAGACACCCTCATGATTGAGTTCACATGAAGTTTAGAAGTCACAGGCATTCTGAAGTTTAGCCTAACTATGTTCACTTTTAGGGTCAGGACTGAAAGAAAGGCTGGCATATCCTTTTCAAACTACTGTCTTGAAAATCCACAGTTTCCATGATGCTACTGGTCAAGTGCATTAGACTCAAAGACAGCACATGGATTAAACCAAAGCTTTTTTCTTCAACGTCATATTTGGCGATCCTGTCAACCTCTGAGCTGATTTGAACCAAATAAAGAGTGGCTAAAAAAATCAGCAGTAGCACCAAGTAAAAAGTTGAAACCTCACAATTTATGCACTATTATCTGTGTCTGTTTAATCACAGGCTCCACTCTAAAAACACTTTGGATTAACAGCTCTCTCTGCAATTTTCTGTGATTGAAGCAACAAGTATTGGCTGTCCAACAATATAGCAAAAACACAGAGTATAGTTTCTTTGACAAAACAAGCTGTGCAGCTCAATGTGACTCTTTGGCTTTGCGACAGGGGACCAACACAAGTTTGAAAAAAAAGGCCTTTTAATCAAATGACTGTTCTTTTGAATATGCTCAAAACAACAACACTTTTTCTGATGTGTTAGTGACAGGCAGCATCTCAAAAGAAAAGAAAATACAGCGCACTATAGCAGTGGTGTTAAAATGTTACGAAATGTAATAAGTTATTCAACTGTGATACATTTGGCAGTGGCATCTTTTAAACACTGACAAGCAACTCACCAAGTAGTCAGCGTTTCATGCTGCATTTTGTAATTTGTTCATACAGTACCAC
Source organism: Labrus mixtus (assembly GCF_963584025.1). NCBI lineage: Eukaryota > Metazoa > Chordata > Actinopteri > Labriformes > Labridae > Labrus > Labrus mixtus. Next base: position 17,992,112 of record NC_083614.1, on the reverse strand, counting down.
CTCTCTTAATCATTTGAGAAACCATAACTAGTCGCCTTGAATCTTAAAATGTCAAGCAAAATATTATATTTCAGCATAAAAATATCTAAAATTACTAAATCAAAGTAGAGGAGCTTTGTTACCACCAAAGACAAATGGTTTGCATCTGACACCAAGAAATCCATATACAGGTGGATCCTCTTAAATCTATAAAAGACTCTGAAACTACAACCCTCTATTGCTTTTATAGGTTAGCATACTAGCAAAATGTACATGTCCAGGTTTTTGGTGTTAGTAATCATACATCTGGAGAGTTCATCCTGATTGGTTTTACCTTACCTTTAACTCCTTAGCCCAGTCCAGTGTTCAATGCCTTTGCTCAGCTCCTCCGTGACCTTATTTGTATTTTCTAATATTGAGCAAAATGGGCAAAGATGAACTACATAGGAGTTCTCCCAAAATGTAATATTCTGGTGGAATCCGATCCAAGCGAGATGATTTGCCTTTTTGTGTGATGTTTTAGTGATTGAGATATACAGTAGCTCACCTGATGACATTTTGGTGTCTCAAGTATTTATCTCCTTAATTGAAAGGCTCTAAAGTTTAACATGTTTAGAATGTACCAATCATTTCTGAAATATGGTTTGTTTCACTTTATTTTATTTTTTCCAAATTATTTAAATGATTTGTATTGCACGTTATGGCCACCAATGGGTCAATGTAAGACAAAGCAATGTGTAGCTTGCAACATGAAGTGTCTTTATTTACATTTTCTGCAGAAA